>NC_141065.1:17850673-17905673 GCF_041138505.1 Cibotium barometz | reverse complement strand
GAGGCAACCTGAAGCAATCGTGTTTCACGATCTCTGCTGATGCACCGTAAAAGACATGGGACGAATGCAACCAGTGACTTTAAGTGGGAATCCGTAGCCTTTTTATCAACGCTGCCCGATGACAAACCCAATGACGATAGCATCTACAGAGATTTTAAAGAAAACAAAACAGATCATACAAGCGGAACTCATACAATGAAAATCATGAATTAGAATGAATAATAGAGAATGACATGATGAGAGGGTGCTAACAGATTGCTTCAATAATCACCCTTTCATCTAAGGCATCTTCAACATAATCAAGGATCCTCGTAAGATCACGGTGCTCCATTTGAACTTGCACATCCCCGGCTATTACAGAATCCAGCACGACCTCAGCGATACCCATATTTAAATTGAGGAGTAAAACCTCCACCTGCAGGTTAGGAAGAAAACTTCAAAACCTTTCTTCAAGTAGTATTTTGATGAAATCTTCAGAATATAAATGTATTGATTGTTTCCTTTTTTAAATAGGATAATTAAATTCCAAAAATATGAGTTATATTTATGGGTAACCAATTCGCTCATAAATATGCATTTGTTATCTTCAAATTCAAATATACAATGATATGCAAAAGACAATGAATGCGCTGGTAATACCCATATTTATATCACGACAAAAGCAATTGATACTCTGTGACCAAAAACTCTTACAGACTCTCTTATGATTTGCCCCTCTTTTTGTGATAAACAACAGAAAAGAGTATTTACCGCATTGACTAGGCTTGGCTGTGTATGCAAACCAAGAGAACTAACCTTCTTTGGGAGGTTGATTGGGGGTGCACAAATAGGGAAGGACCCCATCAAATAACGATGAAATGATGGAATCACACAATCATGAATCCACTTCTGATGCTCGGCTCGTTTTGCATCAAATGTTGAATTCCGCAATCTTAACCCACTATCTGTTGTGCTGGTATCGGTACATGACACCAGTTCAAGGTCAGGTTCAATGCAAAGAAGTATGATATGCAGAGCCTGACATATTTTTATCATGCATTCCATGCTGTCTTTGTCAGGGGCTTGACCCGAACATACCAACGGAGCACATTCAGCCCAGCAACTAAAGAGTGCCTTGACAAGAGCATCTGCTAGCTGTAAAGAAAAACTACTTGTCCCTGTAAAGAATGTAACATAGAATTAAGTTAATTAACTTATCAATCATAATAATGCATATTATAATCATAGAATCATAAGTATGAAAATTGAAATGATCAAAATGTAGAAACTAGTCAGACCCATGACCAGTGGGTGCAAGGTAGCCCAGCCACAAAACTTACAAATTACAATAGATGAGGCAACGTGTCCTGTAAGCCACTTGCAGAGATCAGCAGGCTTATCCTAATCATATTTATGTATTAATAGTACGATGAAAGGATGCCAACACTAAGTGCCTCTGATGCTTATACAGTCCTGGGATGGTGGGCAAGTCTAGAAGCTAGCTATCCTCTAAGTTATACAAAACTCTAGTGTCTTAAAGCATCCAACACCCCTACTCTACAAGGCCAACTGGAGTACTATACAAGGCCTGCCCTTGAGTAGGGGTATAGTACTCCGGTTGGCCCGGGGACGTAGTGTCTACACCTTGAATGACCACCGGTTACAAACTAAATGAAAGGGAGATTGTCCAACACATTCTTATGCATGGCATACTTGCATGCCTAGAACTATTTTCACGTGAATTGTTTTACTGTTTGCAAGATCTGTATGTCCAGTTTACAAGCAGGGGACGCCCTCTCGTAAACAGTGCGTGAATCTATATTCTGACCTCGCGTCTTGTGGGTTGTAAACACATGGTAGGTGTGACTCTAAACTCTTTGTTTAGGCCTACTAGGGTTATAGGTCACTTTGTTGTTTTGGAGGTCCGCACTTCATTAAAGTAAGTTTGGGCATCCACACTTCATTAATGAGTGGGCAGACATAATTTGGGTCATTTCTCCCTTCCGGTCGGCCAGACTATTGACCAAGCACCCTCTCCAATTATGGAGAGGTGTGGCCTCAGCTGAGGTGGTCCAATAGCCACCCATTTTGTATATGGAAAGCTTATCCCTCTCTCCCTCCTCCCTCATGAATTAGGCGCCAACTTCAAGAATCAAGAGAGGCTCTCATAAAAACACTATGTACTCTCTGCTTGTACATGATCTAATTACAACTTTCTAGCCCCGGATTGACCTATTCTACTACTCTTTCATGGATTTCTACATGATGGCAAGGATTTTGAGCAATTCTATCCAAAAGCTGAAACTCTAATTCTACAAAAACCTTAATTTTCAACTGAACTAGGCTTTCTTTGATGTCCAATTGCGAACAACCATTGAGGAGAAGCATAAAAAGGCTGCAGATAAGCATAGAAGACATTTGGACATCAAAGAAAATGATTAGGTATTGCTGAAATTCGAGAAAGTCGGACTCAGGAAGGGGCCTGGAAAACCGAAGAATGAGGGCAGAAGATGCACTTGAGAGTCGTCTTTGAAGAGCTTAGGAAACATAGGCTTATGATCAATGGAAAAAAGAGAGAATTCTTTATTTCAAAGATTCACTACCATTGTGTCAAAAGATGGCGTGCGAATGGATCCTCAAAAATCCAAGCCATTAAGAATTGGCCGGAACTCAAATCTATTCATGAGATACCCAATTTTCTTGGTTTACGCTCCTATAGAAGGTTCATATTTCACTTTGCAATGATTGTCTCACCATTGCATGAACCTCAAGTGATTAAGAGGTATTTCTTTTGTCCATGTATGAGAAAGGAAGGAACTGGATATTGCCTTTGCACAGGTGCGGACAGCCATTGAGCGTTCCCAAGAGAAGCATAAAAAGGCTGCATATAAGCATATAAGGCAATTGGACATCAAAGAAAATGATTAGGTATTGCTGAAATTCGAGAAAGCAAGACTTGGAAAGGGGGCTAGAAAGAAGGGATGTATCCTAAGCTCTCTACCAAGTACTATGGATGAGCAAATCAATGAAGTGGGTTTTCTGTTGGCTTAGCCGAATCATTGGAAAATTCACAATGCATTTCATGTAAGCCTCTTGCACAAGTATATGGGACTCAGGCCTATATAACCTATTGTGTAAGATCCACCGAAAAGGGATGAGATAGATGAGGTGTTACAACCTGAGAAAATTGTGTTTTACAAGGAGTGTAAGCTTACAGGTGGCAAACTTTAGAGACGCTACCTTGTGAAGTTCAAGAACTATTCACCTATGGATGCAAAGTGGATAGATGAGGTATACTTTTTGGAGCATCTACAGCTGAGATGACAGCCGATTACAGCTAAATGAAAGGGAGATTGTCTGGCACATTCTTATGCATGGCCTACTTGCATACCTAGACCTGTTTTCACGTGAACTGTTTTACTACCTGCGAGATCTGTATCTCTAGTTTAGAGGCAAGGGACGCCCTCTCATGACCGTGCAAGTGAATCCTCGCTTGTGTACTGTAAACAGGTGGTATGTGAGACTATAAACTCTTTGTTTAAGCTTACTACAATTATAGTTCACTTTGTTGTTTTGTAGGTCCACATTTCATTAAAGTACAACCGGACAACTTGTAAATTTGGGCATCCACGTGTCATTAATGAGTGGGTGGATAAAATATCCCTTCTGGTCGGCCAAGCTATTGACCAAGAACCCTCTCCAATTATGGAGAGGTGTGGCCTCTGCTAAGGTAGTCCCATGGCCATCCATTTTGTATATGGAAAGCTTATCCCTCTCTCCCTCCTCTCTCATGAATTGGGCGCCAACTTCAAGAGAGGCATAATTGGAGTTTCTTACTCGTAAAAACAATCCATACTAGCATACTTGTAAGCTTTTCAACTATAGTCAACCATTTAGAAGCTGAGGAGGATATCACCATTTGGACATTCTTGGCGCTTCCGACCTCTAGACAAGCATTGGACCTATGGACGAGCTCCATAGTGGACATGACGCCTTATGGCAAGGGACTTAAGTCTATGCCAAGGATCCTATGGATTGGCAACTCATCAAGGGCCAATAGGTTGGATATGTGAGGGCAAGGATTTCGGCCTACGCCCATATGCAAAGTATGGTATTCCGGTTGGCTTGGGTCCTGGAGACGTAATGCCACGCTCCCTTGGACATTCTCTTACACTGTGGAGCTTGTACATGATCTAATTACAAATTTCTAGCACCGGATTGACCTAATATGCTATTTTCTCGTGGATTTCTACATGATGTTTTGAGCAAATTATGTCATCGACAAATCCTCCAAAAGGTGAAACCCTAATTCTACTGAAACCCTAATTTTCAAAAACCTTAATTTTACAAAAAACCTAATTCTTCTGAAACCCAAATTTGACATTAACCCTAATTTCAACCAGGGGTGCTATGGTTACTTCGACCTAAAGCTGGAAGGAGTCTATAAATGAAACCGATTCTCCAGTAAGAGTTTCTTACGTTCTCTAAGCCTACTCTACATTCACATTCTTAGCCATTGAGGTCTCTTATGTCTCAGCCTGGCACACACTTGCATGTGTAAGGATGCAAGTGGAGCATAGCTGCTTGTGGCAAGATACTCGAGAACGGGAAGTGAGGTCCTCCACAATCGAAGCTATGGTCTCAACCTCTACTACCACACCACATGTTTAAAGTTATTTTCATATGCATGAATGTCGTTGGAAATCTAGCAAGCATTGCCCATGATGCTTGTATGTAATGTTCCTTGATAATACAATCATATTACAAGGGGGGGTTGGCACTTTCCAGCCCTATTGCATTGTCATTTCAGTCTTCGGCATTGCTATCTTGTTTTGTGCTGTGCCAATTCACTTTGTTTACGAGCATTAATAGTGTGTCTCAATTGTGCTCAACCTCAACTGGTGGAATTACAATATCAGAGTTGATACAAGCTCAGAAATAAAAGATAGTTTGGAGGGAGGGAGAGGGGGAGAGGAGTCCAGGTTGTTTTAGCCCAGACTCATGCAATACAATCAAGCAGGCCACAAGAGCCTAAAAATGCTACGTATGACAGCCAAATTCTTGATTTCTCAGTATGACTTGGTACTCTGCCTAGTTATGTTGATGCAAGCTGAGAAATAAAAGATAACTTACAGGAAGTGACCAGCCCAGTTCTTGTGGTCCCTCATGTAGTGTAGAGTGTACTAGCATAACATCTTGATCTGCACTGTTTGTATGTATTTAAAGTATTTGTTTAAGTGCTCATGGTTTCTAGGTGCACCTAAGTGCAGAACCTTCAGTCTAGCCCCCTTACATATTCTTAACAACCCCTGGAGACATGACAGGTTTCAAGATTTGAACTCATTTGCCACACCTTGCCAGATGTTAATATGAAGGCTGAGCATGCTGCAGCTAGAAACAGGTGTCAGAAGGCGTTTATGGTGTTAGAATGGGAATGTCAGAGTTGAATGTTTACAACGAACAGAAATTTCTGCACTTATCCACTGCAATCAAGAGAAATGTGTATCACAAACCTTGCGACTTAGCATTATCGTCTGCTTCCAGCCTCAAGGATGAATTGACTTCTGGCACAGCACTCTTATACCAATGAAGAGCCAGCACCATTCCCTTTCTACCCTGAGGAAACCAAAAATCTCTCTTGAGAATTTTACACTGAGATTTCACCCCAAAAAAATTACACATCACGTGAGGTCAGACCAAAAAAATTCACACATCACGCGGAGTATCTGGGGTATCAGCCCCTCCCTCCCCCTCCATGCTACTCAGGTCATTTTGCAATACGACATTCCTGACTGGCTTCATCAGCAGTGAAAATTTTTTTGAGGAGTCATCCTTATCCTTATTCCTTGCTTGCTCTGCCTCAACACACACACACAAAAGTTTCATAACATACTCGTGAACACAAAGCATTGTCTGGATGTTCTTGGCCTTCCCTTACACCAGTTGAAGCTCCCATCTTCAGAAACCTAGAACTTGTCCGGACAGCGGATAAGAATCGCAGTAAACTGTCTAGTACTTCAGGAAGTTGGCTTCCAGTCTGACCAGCGACACCCAACTTACCCAGAAAGTCCACATAATACTGAATTATCTGAAACACAAAGAATGCAAGTGAGCAACAAGACTTTCAGAAATATAAAAGAATTTAACCCTGTTTTTAGAACACTGAAGGCTTTCTGCAACTCTTTTCATGCTCCATCATGTCCATGCTTGCACCATAGGCAAGCCAACTAGTCCATGAGTCCATGACAGCACATGCACAAATGTAATAATCTGGCCAAAAATTAAAAAATTCAACCCAATCTTGTAAGCATGTAAGTAGAATGAAACTAAGATTTACCTGGACCGCATAGTCAGCTGCCACAAGTAATGGGTACGATTGTATAAGTGCATCTAAAAAGCCGAATGCTGACATGCGAATGTCCGCTGCCAGATTCGTCATTGCACTAAAGATATACGCCATGACGACAGGAACAAGCGGACGCATCAAAACCTGCACTACATTATGAGTTGAACACTTTTCTGTTTTGTAGATGATAAAGTGCTGTGATACTGTAACAATTTTGCAAAACAAGCACAAACGTAAGAAGCAGAAATACTAAGGGCCCTTCTTAAAATCCATGCTGTAAGCAGATTGTCTTCCCATCAGAAACATCCAACATACCAAATGGGATTTGTAAAGCAAGCTTAACATACTCCTGCTAACTTTGAATATAAGCACCTTTGCTTACCTTCCTAAGCATCGTGTACCTTCAACGGTTTCAGAATTAAAACACCCTAAAAGACCTCAACCTCATAACCTTTACCTTGGCCATACTTCTGCCTTGACCATTTCTTATGTTGTCTCGAACTAGCTTTTAACCATTTCGTTCATATCATCCAATAGCCGGTTGCACTTTCTATTTCTCTGACCCTACCGCTACTCGTAGCCCTTTTTACTATGCCACTCTTTTTGCCTAAGAAGGCATGGTTTCAAAATAGTCAAAATAGAATAATAAAAATGTGTGGCTATAAGAACACCTATCCATGAGGATCTTGAAGCAAAGGCAGCAAAAAACACAGCACAAACCGGCACAAAAAGGTAACGCAAAATCACCCCCCGAAAAAAAAAATCACGAAGTAAAATTGATCAAATTTCTTTTAGGATCTTCTAATTGGTGGTACAAGCTATCCACGCTCAAGTTTGAAGGCAAACCATCAAGTGATTTGATGAGAAACAAGCAGATCATCACTTTCAGGCCTCCTTCACTAATCAGGGGGAGCACTGCATAATCATCAAATTCGAGTCATTGCCGGCGAAAATCTGGGGCTTTCTACAAATATGGAAAAAAATAGCAAATTAAAGCTCTTGGAGCCACACGAAATTGGGGTTTGCAAAAATTAGGGCAAATTTGGCCTAATTACAACTTCCACCCCATCAAGAGTATCCAAAAAGTTCTATGTACTACTCTGCAGCAAACCCTAACCCTAATACTCAACCCCTCTTTGTGTGAGTCCAATAGCATGGTCAATGAAATGCAAAAGGCTTTCTTGTGGAAAGGCCCAAACATTTGTCGATGCAGGGTCTTCAATTTGATGATTTTCTCAACATTTGAAAAAAGCCCCTGGGGTAGAAGTTGTAATTAGGCCAAATTTGCCTAATTTTTGCAAAACCCCGATTCTTGTGGCTCTGGGAGCTTCAATTTGCTAATTTTTTCCATATTTGGGGAAAGCCCCAAATTTTCATGGAGGCAAAGCCTCTAATTTGATAATTACCCCTAATTAGTGAAGGAGTCTTGACAATGATGATCTGCTTGGTTCTCATCAACCACATGATGGTTTGCTAATTTTTTCCATTTTTGGGGAAAGCCCCAAATTTTCATGGAGGCAATGCCTCTAATTTGATAATTACCCCTAATTAGTGAAGGAGTCTTGACAATGATGATCTGCTTGGTTCTCATCAACCACATGATGGTTTGCCTTCAAACTTGAGCTGTGGATAGCTTGTACCACCAATTCAAAGACCCTTGGTTAATCTCTTGTTCATATGTAGCACTACCATAAGCGCTCCTGTTCATACATAGCGCTTATGGTAGTGCTACGTATGAACAAGAGCTTAACCAAGGGCACTTTTTCCCATGTGGTTTTTCCCCTTGGATATCCAGTGTGAAAGGACACCTTATCTCTACTTGGATTATATTGGATGTTAAAAAAGTGTGCCAAGGTTGGCTTGCACATTCACCCTCCACACATTCTGTGTACTCTTGGTGTCTCTCTATCTCTCTCCATCTTTGCAAGTTCTGTGTAGTGCTCAATAGCAAACCCCAACCCTAATTCTTGACCCCTCTGTGTGTGTCAATCCAAAATTTGGTATCAGAGCTCTCTGCTTATTGCTGCTCGCCCAGAGCCAGTTGCCCTCGCATGCGCTGCCTTACACATCACCCTTTTGTGCGCCTTGCTATTTACACAGTCGACCCCAGGCATCACTAGTGCCTGCAGCTCCACCGCCGCCACCCAACCCAGGCGCCACTAGCTCCTCCCCTAATGGGCGGAGCTTGTGATAGAGCCGCTCAGCCCAGCTGGCTAAGGGGGGGGGGGACATTGGGCTAAGCAGCCTGCTCTAGGGGCTTACCCGGCGACCCCCCGATTTTCAGCCCCCTTGGCGAATTTTTTTCACGGCCTCCTCTTCAGAGTCTTGCGCTTGGCGGTCCCATCTACCTCTGTGCCAAGCCCGCCTCGTCGTCCATGCTCATCGCTTGCTACAGACCTTCCCTATGAGTATACATTTGGGCTTTTATAGCACGCACGTTTTGCTGTGCAATACAAGTATTTTGAGAGTCTCAAAATTAGGGGCTTTTTTGAAATTCATGCAATTCAGTACAAATTGGGGCTAAAATTGTATGCAAAATTTGGGCCTTTCTGGTTGGAGGATGTATTGGGGTAACAATGCAAAGATTTAACACATTAATGTGTTTTGGACACTTCAATGGTGTAACTTTACACACAAGCATTACAGTGTGGATTTGAATACCATGGCTCAAAATGCTACAAATGTATTTGGTGTGCTATACCAAGAGGATAAGCTCGATGGGTCAAACTACTCCCTCCAGAGTTTCATGATTTTGAATTTGCTGGTAGCCAAAGGGCTTTGGGGCATTGTGTGTGGCGATGATAGACGCCCGATTACCTTGCAGCCAACAACACCTCAGAGGGGAGCTTCTCAAAGAGCTCTAGGAGCCAAGGTAGAGCTCACTGCTCCTACGCAAGAGCAGAAAAGATAGGATTCAAGGGATGCACAAACCATGTCTTCGATACATAGTCACAAAAAAATTTGCTTCGTTCATTCAAAACCTTCAAAACGTTTTGAAGCAAAACGTTTCTAGAAAACCTCAAAACCTATTTGCCATGGAAGTTTCCGAAAAAAAATCACATTTTTTCAACTTTTCTTTTTGGGTTTTTGTTTTTCCTAGAGTTGATCCTTTTGTAGTAGCAACTTGAGTGCCCATGTATGTATATATATATATATATATACATATATATATATATATATATATATATATATATATGTGTGTGTGTGTGTACATATATATATATATGTGTACATATATGTATATATATGTATATATATGTATACATACATATATATACATATATATACATATGTATGTATATATATGTATATTTCGTAAGTATATATATATGTACATATATGTACATATGTACATATATGTACATATATATGTATACATATATGTACATATGTACATATATGTATACATATATGTATATATATATGTATATATATATATATATATACTTACGTATATACATGTATATATATGTATATGTATATGTATACATAATACATATATGTATATATGTATATGTATATATGTGTGTGTGTGTGTGTGTGTGTGTGTGTGTGTGTAAGATGATGCATCAGCATGGCAACGGCCTAAAAAGCCAATCCATGCAAAACCCCATGTGGTCCCCACTCGTAACTGGACTGCTTCAATACCCTCTAATGGTCAATCTAGTCGCTCAGCTGAAATTAGTAGTGTGGGAAGGCTATGGGCTGCGGTCGTTAAAGAGGGTCCATTCTTTGCCAATAACATTTATGATGTGGGTAATGTTTCAATGGGCTTTGAGGTTCCTGTCCCCTCACATGGTGTTGCACGCAGTTAGGCACCTACGCAAATCGAATCATGAGCTTCTTCATCCTTCATCATTTCCATATGTATATACCATTGAAATGCATTAGCATTAACATACATGGCCTCTGCAACCCCAATAAATGGAGGCTCTTTTGGGCATATGTAAATAGTATGCAACCACATGTAGTGTGTGTGCAAGAACACAATCAACACCTATTTGCTAGTAGAAATGGTGCTTTCTCGGGGTATCAAATTTTTTATGCTTGCAAAATCAACTTTTCAGGTACTTTCATCATGGTTAAACACGATTTGCAGCCATGTGTCGCATACAATGACTCACACGGACAGTGGATGGTGGTGCAGTGTCTCATTGTTGGTGAGGTTTACGAGTTTGCTAGTATGTATGCTTCACATACATCGCTTCGTAGAGTAGAACTGTGGCGCTCCATCCGGTGTCACCCATGGGTTACAAATGCATTTCTCACAGGGGATTTCAATAACTCACCTAGCATGAGGATAACTCCTCACATAGTTCCCATATGTTGCGAGCTGAGCAAGCAGAATGGCATAGTACAATTGAGGGTTTGCAAGCTTTGGATCTCTGGAGACGGCTCATGCCAGACACTCCTGGATTCACATTTCAGCATAATGCTCAGCCGCACTATTTTGCCCGTCTTGATCGATGGTATTTGTTAAATGCAAATCAATATGATGCGCATATGGATTGACCACACAATGTGTCTGTCTGATAATGCCCCGTTGTGGTTAGCTCTATACTTTGGAATGGGGATTCATGACCCACCTTTGCCGCATAAACGATTACTTCTCATCAACAATAGTTACCTCACTCATGATGCATTTGTTGATTTGGTACGCTCGGCTGTGCAACCCCTTTTGCTATAGTTGAATGAGGATATTGACATTGCATGGCGTTGTTTTGTTTCACGTATGCAAATGCTGATAAGGGACATGGGTGCTTTACGGGAAAGGGTGGCAGAGGCCAAAAGCATTGTGCAGTCTTACACTGAACTTAGTCATACAAGACCACTGACTGTCGAGAAAAATGTCACTCATGGATGTTGAATCTTGTATCAAGGACAATGATAAACGAAAGATTGCAAAGTGGCAAGTGCGTGCCCGGCAAAAATCAATGCTTGATAAGGAACGCTCTTCCAAGTCCTTTTTCAAAGGTCTCCATGCATCTAGACAAAAGCAAGGCATAGCACGTCTTATGTTGTCTAATGGCACGTGGACCTCTACTAAGCAACAGCTTGCGGAAATGCGTCACTCTCATTTTAGGGATTTGTTTGCCCGTCCTATGCCACTTATACAGGATGCATTGGCTCCTCGCACTATGCTTTTGGATGAGGTTACACCGATCCTATCACTTGATAAGGCACAAGGCTTGGAATTGAAGCTTCCATTGCTATGCAAGATTAATCAATGTTGGCGTGACGACATGTTGCCTCATTCTTGGAAGGAAGGCTTGCTCAAATTGCTCCCAAAAAAGCAACTCTGTGAGAATTTAGGTGACTGGAGGTCCATCTCTCTTATGCTAGTTGTTTATAAATTGGTCACCAAAATGATAGTTAATCGCATTAAGGGCTACCTTCACTCAGGATTGCACCCGGCACAATACGGCTTTCATGGACAACATAGCAAATGCCTACATGGGTATTGAGTATGCCAACTACACTGACCAGGATGTCCTGATCATGCAAGTAGATATTGCTAAGGCATTTGACACTGTTCACTTGGACGGGGTGATGGATCGGATGGGCTTTGAACCCAAAATGCGAAATGTGATTTATTGGCTATACCAGGGGGGTACTGCTCAATGCATTTTTTGGTCGGGAACTTTCGGCCGCTTGGACCTTGGGTAAATCGGTACGTCAAGGCTGCCCACTTAGTGCGCTGCTTTATGCCATTGCCACACACCCCTTGCTGTTATATATTGACAAGCTTACCCAACAGGGTAGCTTGCATGGTATTGCGATGCCGAATAGTTCTCACTTTGTGGCACAAGCATATGCTAATGACTCCTCCTCCTTCCCTAGAAATACCCCAACGGATTTGCAACAGATTATGGATGCCCTTTTGCTTTATGGGCTCGCAGCTGGGTTGCATGTCAATTTTCGAAAGTCGAAGCTGTTATCAGTCCGCCACCATCTTTGGCATTCTTATCTTTGGCCAGGTCAAATTGTTCCACCCAGTCAATTGGTCAGGCATTTGGGATACCCGATTGGCTAGGATGTTTCTTTGAAAGATGATATGGTCTAGGTGTTGACTCGATTGGAGTGCAAAATTGATTACTGGAAGCTATCCACTTGGCCTTTGCATATCCACTTGCGAATTGTCCAGTCGATCATCATAACATCCAGGGAACTCACTCCGATCTCAAAGCATTCATTGGAGTCGAGCCTTTCCTCGGCCTTTAGAGTTGGATCACCCAAGAAAGGCTTATCATCTATCGACTTTGGGAATACGTATGGTACAGGATGTGGTTGATGAGCATGGTATGGTTCTTTCTTTCCCCAGGGCCACCAAGCAATGGCATCTGGGCATGCATCATAGGCCAATATGGTGCGCCATGGCTGAACTTCTGACTCCATTTCAGCTGGTAACCCCTCTTGAGGAGGAGGATTCATTACAAGATTGGCATTTTGATCATTAGCACCCGGGTTATGCCTCATTCCCATTTCAGCTCCTCACTGCTTCCAAGGCCTACCGTTTGCTTATTCCTCAGCCTTGGATAGTGGAACATGGAAACAGGCTATGGCACTTGAATAAGCCTTTGCCCTAGTGGAAATTGACTTTAAAAAAGGTGTGGAAGTCAAAGTTGCCACTTAAGCAGCGGGTCTTTTTTTGGTGATGCATTACAGGCGCGCTACCAGTTGGCACTCTACTAACTCAAAGGCATATTGCTCCAGCTTTATGTCGGTGTTGCTGCCTTATGCCCGAGACTATACCCCACTTATTGTGGAGTTGCTTGCATTCTCACGATTTTCTTTAACACTTGACAGCACTGCTGTAGAATAGATTCCCTCGACAACGCTTTGGGCGACTTTTTTTTATTTTTGACAGATTGTCCCCGACCTTACCAGGGTATGATGACTTCTTCGCATGGGTGCGCTTCTGGGCTCTTTGGACCATCTATTCCACCAGAAATCATCTGCACTTTTCTGGTGATGTTGTTCATCCCTTCCCCTATTTTCGTGCTGCCCTACTCCGATCTCTTCGAGATTGCTATTGAAACCGATCCCGTCAAGTGGGAAAGACTCCGTTGGACACCCACACGCTTAATAGCACAACTTTAAAACCACAAATATGAAATGGACAACTTAAAACAACTTGAAAAGTAAATGAACAGAAATGGAAAGATGGACACCAGCACTGGGGCCGGAACGGGCCGACCCCCCCCTCAATATATGATATATTTATTGGGAGTATTTAAAGAATACAATGCTCCATGGGTTCTGAGAACCAGATAATGTCCATGTACATATGAAAACAATACCAAACAAGTAGGCTCGGATTTCGATGAATAAAACTCGGAGCAGTACGACCACTGGTGTGGTCCAATCGCTACGGTCCTGTGCTTTCACTGGACTCCGCGGAGAGCACCACACTGGTGTTCCGAGACCACGCACAGACAGGCGCTCTCGTACTAACGCCTGGCTCTCCCGATCTCAGCACCTTTGGACCGAGGTTCGCCCATATAGCTTGGACAACCCGGCACCGAACGGGTGTAGGCCGAGCGGGACGAATCTTTTATCAGATTTAAACTTATAATACTTTACTCAAATCTGAAAATCACTTACTTGTTGAAGGTTGATAGAGAACCAATACTTATGGCGTTTGTGTAGACTTTGATACCACCCAAGAGATGTAGAGACTTCTTGTAGCCACCAACGGGAAAGAAGTACAACCTGAGTAGCTGGAGCGTGGCCTGCTGGTGAATGGAACAACAACTGGTTGCTGTAATATGCTGCTGGAGATGGCCTACGTCTGCCTGCAAAGAAGCTAGGCGGCACAGCCTGTGGGTAAACAGCCGCCTATGGAAGCAACGTGCAGTCTGCAAAAGAACTCACGCAGAGGAAAAAGGGCAGCGCCTCTTGCTGGATGTTCAGTCGCCTGAAGAGGAGATGGCCTCTCTTGAGAGCATGCGCCTGTTGCAAGTGTAGGAGAGGCTAGTGAAGCGCACAACCGCCTGGGAGACAGTATGCGCAGCAGTACAGGGAAAAGATGGCAGACAGCCACCTGCAGATGGAAGACAGCCGGTTCAGTCGCCTGTAGAAGGGCAGGCGCAGCTGGCAGAATAGTAGGTGCTGCCGTCTTTGTGCAGGGCAGGCAGTCGCCTCATGGATGAGAAGCCGTACAGCAGCAAGCGTAGCAATCTCCAGCCGCCAGGAAGTTACGAAAGGTGATGAAGCAACGCCAGGAAGAAGCGATCATGTCCCACGCTTGAAGGAAGGCCCTTTTTTTAATAAAATTAATGTGGAGATAACCTTAGTGTTGTCCACGCTTGCATATGGGGGATTAGTGGGGGTAGGTGACCATGCCCACCCCCACACTCACTTAAAAGTGAGGCTCCCCACCTTGGCCCCAAAGTGGGTGCCCAAAGGGGGTGCCCACTTTTAAATAAGTGTGAACCCCTAACCTTATAAATCAAAGGGTTAGAATTTATAACATTAAAACAACATGTACCATATACTTACCACCTGTTCACATGCACTGAAATTCGTCAGAATACAGGGCAAACTTCACGACTCACTGGCAGGCGTCCCCGCTCAGTAAGTAACACGTCAGGCAGGCAAACACACGAATACATGTCATGCGAAAACAGTTTCAAGCATACAAAATATGTGTGCATGTGCAAAAAGTAACATGGACATATCTCCCGTTCATGGAACATGTACAAAATATCTGTCGGCACAAAACTGGCACGACATAAAAACATAAAATCCTGGTCTTCCTATGGAGTGACAGTCCCATAGGTAAGACACAGTTCCAGGCACGAGTTTCCCTAGGTGTGACAGTTCCATAGGTAAAACACGGCACGAATACTGGCTCTTCCATGGCGTGACAGTCCCATGGATCGAACACAGTCCAGGTCATACACGGGTGGCACTGATCTGGCTCCCGTCCATACGACACCATCCTGCTAACACACGGGTGGCACCAGTCTGGCTCCCGTCCATGTCAGCAAAATACTGGCCTCTTCACATGAGACACCGGCCTGGCCTCAAGTGAACGAGACGCAAAAGCTAGGAATGGACCAAATGGTCGGCCAATTGGTGACATCCCCCCGGGCTTCTAAAGAGTTGACCTCAACTTAAAAGCCTCAAGATATGCCTGCAACAATTGCGGATAATCTGCAAAATAATCCTCATTTACCCATTTGGCATCAATAGGCAAATAATTTTTAAACTTCACAAGGTATCTCCTGGAAAGCTTTCCTACAGGTAGCTTTCTCTCCTTGTGAAAAACAATCTGTTCTGGCTGGAGGATCTCCTCAAGCTCTTCAATCTCTGGCGGATCTTCTGTGACAGGCTCATCAGGATCTGGCCCCACATATTTCCGAAATAGACTCACATGAAAAGCATTGTGAATCTTCCAATGACTAGGTAGAGCAAGCCTGTAGGACACTTCATTGATTTTGTGAATCACCTTGAAGGGTCCATAATAGCGAGGAGAAAGCTTAGGATATGATCCTTCTCGTCCTGGCCTCTTCCGAAGCCTAGCCTTCTCAAATTTCAGCAATACCCAATCACCTTCTTTGACTTCCATGTCCCTTCTATGCTTGTCAGCAGCCTTTTTATGCTTATCCTGAGATCTTGCAATGGTTGTCCGCACCTGACCAAAGGCAACATCCAAGTCACGAACATATTCATCAGCTGCAAAAATCTCATCCTTTGTACGAAGGATGGGTGGCAAGACCACTCTGCCATAAACAATCTCAAACGGAGCCTGTCCTGTGGAAGCATGGATCGTATTGTTGTAGGCAAACTCAACAAGTGGAAGATACTTCTCCCATGCACTCTTTTGATCTGCTACATAACACTTCAACAAATCCAACACTGCTGAATTTGCAGCTTCACTTTGGCCATCCGTTTGGGGATGATAAGCTGATGAAAACTCAAGCTTAGTACCCATATTATCAAATAAAGCCCTCCAAAATAGGCTTGTAGTCCTGGGATCTCTATCCCCAACAATGGATTTAGGCATACCATGATGCTTGAAAATATTAGCAAGAAAAAGCTTTACCATATGATCAGCTTTGATGGTTTTCTTGACGGGCAAGAAGTGAGCTTGCTTGCTAAACCTGTCCACAATAGTCCAAATAGCATCATTCCCATGCTGGGATCTAGGCAAATCCATAATAAAATCCATCGTGATACTTTCCCAAGGTTGCGAGGGAATAGGCAATGGCTGAAGCAAACCTGGAGGCTTTTGCCTATCAAATTTCACCTTTTGGCAAGTGATACATGCACGCACATAAGCCTCAATGTCTTTACGCATGCTTGGCCAAAAGAAATACCTCTGAATCATGCGAGTAGTAGGCATAATACCTCTATGACCAGCATAAGGTGGAGCGTGACATTCGTCCATAACCTTTGGACGCAAATCCTTCACCACACATAGGCAATTATCCTTCATGAGATAACCCTCATTGATAACATAAGAGGCATGTGAATGACCAGCCATCAAATCAGTCCATACATGGCAAAAATCAGCATCCAAATGATACAAATCTCTCATAGCAGATAGATCTCCATGAGAGGCCACTGAGACTGCAGCAATATAAGGCCTCCTAGAAAGTGCATCGGCCACCACATTTTTCTTTCCTGGAGTATGCACAATCTGAAAATGAAACATGGAAAGAAAATTTGCCATTCTCATCTGCTTCTCTGAAAGCTTGGTTTGAGATAGAAAGTATCTCAAGCTTTGATGATCTGTCTTGACCACAAATTCAGCCCCAAGAAGGTAGTGTTTCCAAATCTTTAAGGCGTGAATTACAGCCAAGAGCTCTTAATCATAGATATCCATATGAAGCTCAGCATCATGCAAACGACGGCTCTCGTATGCAACTGCATGCCCTTCTTGATTTAGGACAGCTCCTATGCAATCACCACAAGCATCACATTCAACCACGAATGACTTGTGCAAGTCAGGAACAATCAATACTGGACCACATATGATCGCATGCTTGAGCTGCAAGAAAGCATCCTGTTCCTTTGAAGTCCATTTGAAAACAGTTTTCTTCTTCGTGAGATCATGTAGAGGAGTGGCAATCATAGCAAAATGCCTTATGAAACGCCTGTAGTACGAACATAATCCCAGAAAACTACGTACTTGATGTACGTTTTGCAATTCGGGCCAATTCCGAATAGTCTCTATCTTTGCAGGATCCATTGTAACTCCATCCTTGGATACAATATGACCCAGATAATGAATCTCTGAAAGGAAAAACTCACTTTTCTTGGCATTGACGAAAAGTTTATGCTTCCGCAACTCTTCGAACACTGTGACCAAATGAGTTCTGTGTTCTTGCTCATTCTTGGAGAAAACCAAGATATCATCAAAGAAGACTCCTGTAAACTTACGATGGGATCGGAATATCCTATCCATCATACGATTAAAAGTAGCAGGAGCATTGGTGAGACCAAAAGGCATTACCAAGAATTCATATAATCCGAAGGCTGTCCTGAATGCAGTCTTATGGACATCTTGTGACACCACGCGTATCTGGTGATAACCACTCTTCAAATCAAGTCTGCTAAAGCAAGCTGAACCATCAAGCTTATCCAAGATATCATCAATACGTGGAATAGGAAATCTGTTCTTGATGGTAAGCTTGTTCAAAGCTCGATAGTCTACACACATACGGAATGATCCGTCCTTCTTTTGAACAAGAAGCACAGGAGAGCAGTAAGGTGAGGAACTGGGCTGAACCAAACCTTTCTCTAAAAGCTCGTTTACCTGCTTCATAATTTCTTCTTGCTGTGCAGCACTCACTCGGTATGCGGGTTTGTTAGGTGGAGAATTACCTGGCACAAGATCTATGCAATGATCTTCGGGCCTTTGGGGAGGTAATTCACCTGGCAATGAGTCAGCAAAACAGTCTTTGAATGCATTAAGAAAATTCAGCCTATCATTAGACATGGCATCCACACTTTGATGATTTGGCACAAGACTATCACGGACAAAAATCAAGTACGCTGAAAGACTCTTTTTCATTGCTTTATTAATTTGGATGTGTGATACAACTGGGATGGAATCCCCTTCTTTGCCAGCATCAATAAAGTGCATGCGGCCTTTATGCATAAAAGAAATCATATTAGACTTGTAGTCTTTGCGGGGCTCAAGCCTATGATGCCACGGCTTGCCCAACAATACATCACATCCATTCAGAGGAGCAACTAAGAAATGCTCATTGTCAAGGTAGCCCTGTATATGAATACGCAACTTCCCAATCAAAGGGGTAACCTGCACCTCTTTACCAATAAATGCAGCTTCGGCTTCAATCTGAGGTCCCATGCTTTCAACCTCAATACCCAATGCAGCTGCCATTTGCATAGAGATGAGATTGTCAGTTGCACAGTCATCAAACATGAAAAGTGCGGGCTGATCCTTGATTTGTCCCCAAGCCTTGCAAACCATACGCTCTTTAGCATCATGACCTGTATTACCTTGCACATCAGGAACTGCATGAACATTTGCTTTGGTGTGCTTGTCCTCGTGCTTTGGTTTGCGATCTGGGCATTGCCGAAACATGTGGTCTTTGCTACCACAAGAAAAGCATTTTCCATCCTTAGCATATTGCTCTCTTTGCTCCGGGGTTAATCCAAATTTGTTCTTCCTTGGGCCCTGTTCTTTAGATGGGTTGTTTTCAGCTTTACCACCCTTGTAAGGCTCCCGGAAGTTCTTTTTGGATGGCTGTCCGCCCTTTTGCTGATTTGGGACAGCCTTGTCCTTCGCCTTGGAACCTCCTTGATCCTGCTTGATCTTGAGCACCAATTGCTCTGTAGCAAGGGCAGAAGCTGTGAGTTGTTGCAACGTATGTTTTGGGTGCAATTCAATACCCGATCTATAAGCAGGTTGCAATCCAGAACGAAACTTCCTCTTTCTTTCATCCTCTGTGATTAGCATGAAGGGAGTCACTTCCAGCAACACTTTCCAAAATTTATTAACATACTGTTGCACACTCTCATTATCTTTTTGTTCCAGCCTGTCCCACTTTTGAGTGAGAGTTTGCTCCGCATTGGGTGGCAAGAACTGAGCATAAAATCTATCTTTGAATTCCTTCCAAGTAGAGATGGGATCCTTGGTGATCTTTTCGGTGATCCACCAATGGGCAGCAGTGCCTTTCAGAAACATGCTAGCATGGCGCACCTTTGACTTTTCTGTAAAGTCCTCATCGCTAAAAGCAATGTCGAACTGTGCCACAAACGCTAACACCTTAGAGGCATCATGTTCACCATGAAAGACATCAAATTTGACAGATTTATCACCTGCTTTGAACTCCTTGAGCTTCCTGGCATGAGGCTCATGGTCCTCTCTTTTTCTTTTCCCCTTATCCAACGGGGTAGCCCTGTCTGCATGGGCTCCATGGGCCGTCAAAGAAGCTTCATGGGGCACGGTGGCATGTGCTCCACGAACTCGAAGCTCAGATGCATGTGACTTACCTGCATATGGCATAGTCTCTCCATGAGACAACTCAGAAGGCAAAATTTTTCTGGAAGCAGACCTGTCACCATGAGATACATATCTTGCATGCATGTGACTTTCGCGCCCTCCATGAGCACTGGCATACATAAATCTGTCAGGCTTAGTGCCTTGGGGAGAGGATGCATGACGAGAGGTGACAGTCACCTCTTCCTTTTGCATATAAGATTTCAGCCTCTGGGAGGCGGGATCTCCATGCTTTAAACGAGGTGGATTTCTGAATTTTAGCTCTCCGTCATCCCCCTCTTTGATATCACCCTTGCGAAGGAGATAGGCAAGTGCCAACTCCCTTGGTTTCTTGCCCACTTCACGAGCCACTGATTCAAAGGTTACATCAACCATAGCATCAGCCTTCCTGGCTTCAATAGCACTTTGCAAATGTGGATCTTCATGCAAAAACTTCAATTCTTGCTCTTGAGCCTACAAAAGTTTTCTCATATGTTCCATTTCAGCTTTCATAGCATCAGGGTCTTGTTCAAGCATAACTGTCTTTCCTGGAGACAGTTGACCTTTGGATTCACTATCCATAACCCTTTCAAGAGGCTTGTGTCTACCTCGCAGGGCATCAGACCCACGAGAAGCACTAGATGGACCCCTCGAATTTGGTACTTCCAAAGGGTTGCCTTGGCTGTCCATTGTGTTCAAAGTTTGCTAAAAGCGGGATGTCCAGTACACAGGTTCGTTTCCCCACTAGGAAGAGGGAAACAACCGTGCTCTGATACCAATGAAACCGATCCCGTCAAGTGGGAAAGACTCCGTTGGACACCCACACGCTTAATAGCACAACTTTAAAACCACAAATATGAAATGGACAACTTAAAACAACTTGAAAAGTAAATGAACAGAAATGGAAAGATGGACACCAGCACTGGGGCCGGAACGGGCCGACCCCCCCCTCAATATATGATATATTTATTGGGAGTATTTAAAGAATACAATGCTCCATGGGTTCTGAGAACCAGATAATGTCCATGTACATATGAAAACAATACCAAACAAGTAGGCTCGGATTTCGATGAATAAAACTCGGAGCAGTACGACCACTGGTGTGGTCCAATCGCTACGGTCCTGTGCTTTCACTGGACTCCGCGGAGAGCACCACACTGGTGTTCCGAGACCACGCACAGACAGGCGCTCTCGTACTAACGCCTGGCTCTCCCGATCTCAGCACCTTTGGACCGAGGTTCGCCCATATAGCTTGGACAACCCGGCACCGAACGGGTGTAGGCCGAGCGGGACGAATCTTTTATCAGATTTAAACTTATAATACTTTACTCAAATCTGAAAATCACTTACTTGTTGAAGGTTGATAGAGAACCAATACTTATGGCGTTTGTGTAGACTTTGATACCACCCAAGAGATGTAGAGACTTCTTGTAGCCACCAACGGGAAAGAAGTACAACCTGAGTAGCTGGAGCGTGGCCTGCTGGTGAATGGAACAACAACTGGTTGCTGTAATATGCTGCTGGAGATGGCCTACGTCTGCCTGCAAAGAAGCTAGGCGGCACAGCCTGTGGGTAAACAGCCGCCTATGGAAGCAACGTGCAGTCTGCAAAAGAACTCACGCAGAGGAAAAAGGGCAGTGCCTCTTGCTGGATGTTCAGTCGCCTGAAGAGGAGATGGCCTCTCTTGAGAGCATGCGCCTGTTGCAAGTGTAGGAGAGGCTAGTGAAGCGCACAACCGCCTGGGAGACAGTATGCGCAGCAGTACAGGGAAAAGATGGCAGACAGCCACCTGCTGCAGATGGAAGACAGCCGGTTCAGTCGCCTGTAGAAGGGCAGGCGCAGCTGGCAGAATAGTAGGTGCTGCCGTCTTTGTGCAGGGCAGGCAGTCGCCTCATGGATGAGCAGCCGTACAGCAGCAAGCGTAGCAATCTCCAGCCGCCAGGAAGTTACGAAAGGTGATGAAGCAACGCCAGGAAGAAGCGATCATGTCCCACGCTTGAAGGAAGGCCCTTTTTTTAATAAAATTAATGTGGAGATAACCTTAGTGTTGTCCACGCTTGCATGTGGGGGATTAGTGGGGGTAGGTGACCATGCCCACCCCCACACTCACTTAAAAGTGAGGCTCCCCACCTTGGCCCCAAAGTGGGTGCCCAAAGGGGGTGCCCACTTTTAAATAAGTGTGAACCCCTAACCTTATAAATCAAAGGGTTAGAATTTATAACATTAAAACAACATGTACCATATACTTACCACCTGTTCACATGCACTGAAATTCGTCAGAATACAGGGCAAACTTCACGACTCACTGGCAGGCGTCCCCGCTCAGTAAGTAACACGTCAGGCAGGCAAACACACGAATACATGTCATGCGAAAACAGTTTCAAGCATACAAAATATGTGTGCATGTGCAAAAAGTAACATGCACATATCTCCCGTTCATGGAACATGTACAAAATATCTGTCGGCACAAAACTGGCACGACATAAAAACATAAAATCCTGGTCTTCCTATGGAGTGACAGTCCCATAGGTAAGACACAGTTCCAGGCACGAGTTTCCCTAGGTGTGACAGTCCCATAGGTAAAACACGGCACGAATACTGGCTCTTCCATGGCGTGACAGTCCCATGGATCGAACACAGTCCAGGTCATACACGGGTGGCACTGATCTGGCTCCCGTCCATACGACACCATCCTGCTAACACACGGGTGGCACCAGTCTGGCTCCCGTCCATGTCAGCAAAATACTGGCCTCTTCACATGAGACACCGGCCTGGCCTCAAGTGAACGAGACGCAAAAGCTAGGAATGGACCAAATGGTCGGCCAATTGGTGACAGCTATGATCTTGGCGAGCTTTCTCTCCAACAGTTTGAAGAATTTTCCCAATTTTTTTACTTCGTTCTCATAGTTCCACCTGCTTCGGGCGACTATGACTGTACAGTTAACTATTTAATATAAACAGTGGTTTCACAAAACAAAATGTGTGTGTGTGTGTGTGTGTGTAATTTTTCGAAACCTACGGTTTTTTTAGCGACAAACAAAACCTTTTGAAAAAGAAACCTTTGAAACCTCGAAACATTTCTTGCGACTATATTTTGATAGACTTCTTACAAAAGATCTATCATTCCGCACATTCAGTCTTGCAAGACAGCAAAGCTTGCATGGGAAACTTTGGAAGCAATGTATCAGGTACACAACGAGGCAAGAGTTGCCTACGTGAAGAGACAATTGGACACTCTTTCCATGGATGAGGGTGACTCTATGGAAAATCACCTCACCAAAGTGAAAGACTTGCAAGAACCGTTGCTTAACATTTTTGAGGTTAATCCTGACAAGCAAATTTTTTGCCCCCTTCTTACTTGGGCTTCCACACCTCTCTCAATCTTTCTATGAGAGGAGGTGCTGATCCAGTCACCTTTGATGGGTACTCCTCTGCAGCAAACCCTAACCCTAGTACTTCACCCCTCTATGTGTGTGAGTCCAACATTTGCGACCTGCTTGCTACATATGTAAGTGCCACTCACGTACAAAAGGTAGAAGGAGATAATTGATGATCAACCAATAAGGCAACGTTCACATTTTTATGTTATGTGTAGCATAAAATCAGCAAGCACTATGCTTTACAAAACTAACATGTAAAGTAACACCAACCAAACACAAACCAGCTTCAACACGACAGACCTCTTAGGCCTGAAAAAACAAGAGCAAACAGTGATTAGGGTAGCTGTTTTTGTACCTGAGGAAGGCCTGCAAATACCGTCATGCGCAACAAGTCTAGTAGAGCCTGTCTTACATTTTTGTTCTTATCTGTTATACGTGGACATAACTTCTCCACCAGAGTAACTGTGTGCAGGCTTAGCTCTTTTGGATGTCGAGCAAGGAGATCCTTAATGCCTGAGAGAGCATCTGCAAAAGGCAAGTTTTGGTCAAAGGTTTGCTGCCACTTAAAGATGAAAAACTTCTATTAGTCAAGAGTATTATCTTAGTTCTTGTAATCCAAACCTTTTCGAACGTTGTCATTATAATGAGTTGTTTGTGTAAGTAGCTCCTTCAATGTTTGCCTTCGACTATTTATTGCCAAGCCATCTTTATCCTGAGCCACACTTTGTCCAGGTAAAATAATAGCTGTTCAAACACAAATTCAAATCGCTTGATTAGTCTCTCTCTCTCTCTCTCTCTCTCTCTCTCTCTCTCTCTCTCTCTCTCCTCTCTCTCTATTTTATTTCATGTTCCATGATGAGATATGCCATGGACATTATTGTATCACTTTGGTCTCATAGGCCCATTGGGTCTTTTGTAGACGCTTAATACATCTTTCATTCTTTCTCTGGTGGACCACAGAAAAGCTGGAATGGTCCAAGTCATGGAAGCCTGCGGAGCAAGGAAGTGAATGGTTTACCGCAAGGGTAGGGTCATAATCACAGACAAACACCCCACGTAACAAGCACAAGGTCTGTACAACCATAGAAAAATATTAACATGGTTATATGGAATTGCAAGGAAGGTTTTGCAGAGACGTTCAAAGGGAGAGAGATACACAGAGACTCACCAAAACCTTGAGAGAGGGCTACCCAAGGTGTCTGAATATGGTTGGGAGTCAGCCTTTAGAAAGTAAACATGCACCATTTTTGTTGTGGTTGTTGTTGTTGTTGTGTGTGTGTGTGCGTGTGTGTGTGGGGGGGGGGGGGGGGGTTCAGAAGGAGTAGAATGCTTGTTTTGGCTTCGTATGCACAATATTCTCACGGTAATTTAACCGGATGATAAGGCCCGATTTATGTGGATGCATTTAGCCAGGCTTGGCTTGAGGTTTATGTACATTGCAGTATGCTACTTCACACTTGAGAAATCATGTTTTGCATGTGCCTTGATGCCAAAAGGAGAGTCCCCATAAACACCATTGTTTGCAAACATTGTAGAGTTCTCCCAACAAGGAGATGTTCTCTTGTTGGGCAATTTTAATGCACGAACATTGAGGGAACATATCTCAATTGTTGATTTCCAGGATAATGCCATCATGTTGTCCAAGATTGATCTCGATGAGGTGTGTTTGCAATTGGCCTCTTGAGGATACCGCACCTATTTCACCATATGTGAGACATTTCCTAGAGATGGGATCATTATTGGCCATGCAACGGGCAGATCTGCAGAGCCTTCTACAGGCTAACCCCATGCTCGATATCCTTGATGGCAACCTCCCCCTTAGCTCCATAGGTTGTATGATGATGATGGTCCCACTTTGTATTATATGGCTCGGATTTGACATTCCCAGCTCATAGCTCTAGTCTTTGTCTTCTATTGTACCATGATGAGATTACATGAGAATTTATCCACCCTGGATCATATCTGCACTCTACAGGTCATCATAAAGAAGGCGAGGTCATGGAAGTAACATGTATACTGTTGCTTTGTGGATTTTCGCAAAGCTTTTGATTCCGTCCCCCTATCCTACCTATTAGGCCGTTTGCAGGTGATAAAATGCTGAAAAAATGCTAAAACGGCACCCAAAAAATGGTGCAAATAGCAGAGAAAATATGCTAAATGGGCCAGATACAAGCATGCAGGGAGTCCATCTGGGGATGAACAATATTTCCAACATGTGACACGGTTTGGAGCATCATCACCCTCTATGAGTCCGTCACCAAACGAGTGAGAGCCCCAGGAAGTACATTGCAGAAGATTTCCAGCACTATTGGAGTGAAACATGGTTGCCCTCTATGACCCACTCTTTTTGCCCTCTACATTGATGAGATCTCGAGCTTCATTGACGGATTAGGGCCTACTACTATATGTAGATGACATCGTCCTCCTCTCATATTCAGCCCAAGGTAGTTTCAAACGTATGAAACATATGAAACAGCACAAGTTTAGTACGTGGTATAGAACGTTGCCGACCGATGAAGTACGTCAAAAACGTTACGTACTTTACAATGTTAAAATCATATATATGTGTGTGTCTGTGTGTGAGAAATTGGTCAAGAAAGCTCGAAGTCTATATCTAATATCCTTTGATAGACAAGGACTGATGTGTCAACACATGTCACATTCTAGCATTTCAGCCTATCTAAGAATTTCAAAATTAGCACTCGCAACATAAACAATGTCGAGACATACCCAAATACACCATGATTGGAATTTGACAATTCAAGCATATAGTAGAAACAAATGATAAGTCAAAATCAAATGACAATGTCACATCTGTCTGATGTCATGAGCGCAAACGGGCTATACAAAGCGATCACCGAACATAATAAATAGAAAAAAGGACACGGGGAAAGAAACCAAAACACAAATGTTTTTTAAGTTTGAAACGTTACGTTCAAAGTCCAAAAAGTACTAAATAATAAAAACAGGTTTTAAATGCAACCTTGTGAATGAGGGACTTTACAAAAAGTTGGATGCCTTACAGGACTTCTGCACTTAGCGGGACCTCTCTGTTAAGCTTGGTAAAACCAAGGTAATCGTCTTCAATACCTCCCGCCCCTTCACATCCAGATTGAGCTTCACACAAAGGGGATCCTGTGGAGATTGTCTCATCCTATGTCTACCTTGGTGTCACTTTCAATCACCCACACTTCACCATGCTTCCCGCAACACATGCCAGAGTGACACGGGGATATGCAACCTCGAGCATACTTGAGCCACAGTGCTTCCACGGAGATTTCCACGAGCCCAAGAAAAAGGGTTGGCTTTTTCGCACCGTCGTCACACCAGCCTTGATGTATGGAGAAACCTTTTGGGGGTCAGATTTTTCCAATACTGGCACCGAGTTGACAGGCCCCAAGTCACGATGTTCTCCTTTATGATCCACAGCAAAACCATCAATCCCACACCACATATCCTGGCAAAGTTTGTTGCAGCCCCGATGGTAGTGGATGCACTTCCAGACAGTCACATACCTCCATCGCATCAGTCACATGGATCCCCACAGGTACCCGAGGCTTGCCCTGGAGTCCTCAAGCCACCTAGCACTCGAGGGCCACTCTGGAGTATGGTATACCAACCAAATTATCCGATTAGATCTTCTCAACCACTGCACATGGATCACACCTTCGGAGCTCCCAATGAAGATGCAATTCTGCAGAGATCACTTCCTCATGCCCACTTAGGATGGATTCATCCAGCAACCAGGCTACCTAAGTGTTCACAAGTCCCATGCAATGCGGATTGCGATCAGCCAGATATGGGTTTCATCCCACCGCCTCAATGTCACGTGCATCCCGCACTTGGATGCCACGTAGACATATCTGTACAGAAGGTGCAGGACCTGGGATGGTAAACTGGTCCCATGTGAGCCCAGCATAGTAATAGGGGACGGAGGGGACGGAGGGCCGGGACGCAGAAACGTCGTCCCGAATCGGCGAGGCGTTCCGACACGGTATGGGGACGGAGGGGATGCCTCAAGCACCTGCGTCACAAGGGGATGCCGTCCCAGGAACGGCAGGACGGGCAGCCGCTGTCGGGGACAGGACCGGAACAGGACGACGACAAGTTTTTTTCCCGTTGGTTTTTTGCGCCCTTTTTATTCACTTTTTTTCCGCCATTTATTTCACTTTTTTCCGTAGTTTTTTTCACCGTTTTTTTTGCCGCTTCTTCCCGTTGGTGGCTGGCAGCTGCCCGTTGCTTTCCTCCCGTTGGCATTGTGCAATGTGGCTGGCATCACCCGTGACCCGCACCACCATGAGCCTATAAGGCTTGAGCTCTCCTCTCTGCCACTCTCTCTCTCATGGCCAGCCACCCCACTCCCTCTCCCCACTCTTGAGCTTAAGGCTTAAGCAACAAGCGCTCTCTCTCTCTCTCTCTCTCTCTCTCTCTCTCTCTCTCTCTCTCTCTCCACCGTCGCCTTCTCCCTTGGCCGCCCCTGCTCACCGCCGCCTTCTCCCTGGGCCACCCCTGTTCGCTTCTGTCGCCGCCTTCTCCCCACTGTTCTCTGTTCGCTACTATCGTTGTTCGCTGCTCTCTCTCTGTTCGCCGCCCACTGCGCCTTCTGTTCACTTCCGCTGCCCCCTCTCTCACTGTTCGCCTCTCTCCTCTGCCCTGTGCCCGTCGCTTCACTCTCCGCCCTCTCTCTCTCTCTTCGCCGCCCACTGCGGCTTCTGTTCGTTGCGCTGCTGCCCCCTTTTCCCCATCCACCCTTGCTCAGGTCCCCCAAGGCAGCAACATAACTCTCTCTCTCTCTCTCTCTCTCTCTCTCTCTCTCTCTCTCTCTCTCTCTCCTCCCTGCTTGTGGGAAGGACTGCAGAGTGATATGGAGGAATGGCCCCGAGTCTCCAAGAGAAACTCGAGGCCCTCGAGACGGCAATGAAGGCACTAATCAAGAAGAACAAGAAGACACCCGATTCCGACCTCAATGAGGAGGAGAACAAACTACACCGGCACATCATGGCTCTTGAAGCACGGGTCACGAACCTCGAACAAGAGAACACCCTACGCACCTTAGTTGTAGGGTAGGGTTGTAACCCACCTCCACGCAAGTAAGGGCTTGCACCTCATGGGGGTGGGGTTCGTGAAGAGCAACCTCTCAAACAGTCTAGCAATTTGACATGGCCAGCAAGAAAACCTTCTCCGAAACCCTTATCTCCCCTCCTACCAAACCCAATGAAAAACCATCACCATGGGAGCGGTACCTCCTAAGCATGATTCAACATCTTCAGCAAACAAATTCAGCCTTGCAAAATGAACTACATCAGACAAAACAACATCTTTCAACCCTGGAGAAATAGATTAAGGAACAACAACACGAAAAAGAAAACAGGGAGGAAATCACACAGGTAAATTTACTTGATCCACAGCCTAAAGAAATTCTCATTAAAGAAGTAATATCACAGATTAATGAAGAGAACGAGCAGCAATGGATTGCAAAAGAAATTAGGGTGGGTGGTTTGTCAGAGGGTTGGGAACAGGTGGAGGTATTGGAGGACGAGGAGATTGGGAATGATACTTATGTCCCGGAATGCGAGATTCTACAAAGAAAGCTATGCAAAGCTATCCCTTTCATCGACATTGGAGATCCCTCAGTGGCAATCAAAGGAAAACATGTGGTTTTGAGGTACGCAGATATGAAAGACAAAATTAAAGTCATGAAGCAAACAAGGTCACTTAAGGGAACGAAGGTGTGGATGGCAGATGAACTCACAGCCACACAGCTGAAAAACAGGAAACAAGAACTCAATAAAGTATACGAAGCAAGGAAACAAGGAAAATGGGCAGTCTACCGTAGAGGTAGAGCTGTTATTGCAGATTTCAGGACAACCAAACATGGTAGTAATGAAGAGTAGCTGCTAGAGAAATCCTTCATGTTATCTAGGATTCTCCTACTGTCATGTAGGGAATTTGAACTATTTTTAGTTTTATCTCTATTTTCATTTTGTTGCCCCCGAAGTGGAATGTAATCACATGGATGTATCTGATTATTCCTATAGGTCAGATGTGGCCTCTAAAGGATGTTAATATAGTTTTCTTTCTTTCTTCTCTCTCTCTCTCTCTCTCTCTCTCTCTCTCTCTCTCTCTCTCTCTCTCTCTCTCTCTCTCTCTCTCATGTATACCATTTTATACCCCCAGTATGGTACAGGATGGAGCTAGCTAGGTTGCATATCATGATTGTATACTCCATGCATCTAGCTTTGCATTTCTCCTAGTAGTAGAGCTCCATCCCCTGCACACCCAGATTCAGCTTTTTTTGTTCAGTAACTTTTCATTTTGTTGGGATGACAGAGGATACCCCATACAAGTACTCCGATTTGTCTCATAGGCCGAGTTCGGTCTTTTGGAAGACGTTGATAAAATCTCTCTCTCTCTCTCTCTCTCTCTCTCTCTCTCTCTCTCTCTCTCAACTTTACTTTCACCCTCTGTCATGGCATCTTCTTCACAAGCAACCTTCGGCTCCGCACATTGTGGTGCTGCTAGAAGAACTGATGGTTGGTCATGGTGGGAAGAGGTTAACGCCAATCGCCCTGGAAGTGGAGGGGGTTCACACCCGTGGTCTTGCAAGCTTTGCCCCTATAGGCGGACGAGTGGGTCAGACAAAGTGAGAGCCCACCTTATGCATGAGTCCGGGCACGAGGTTCGATTTTGCACGGGAATCACATCGAAGAAGAGAAGGGAGCTTCTTGAGCGCATTGCCGGGCATGAGGCTTTGAGGGCTGCAAGGCCGGCACGTGTGGCTGTGGATCCTACAGCATTTGTGACACCACCTGAGGGGTCTATTTCAGGGTCAGGGGGTGCATCTACCACATCTACACCACGGCCACATGGTGTAGGTTCCTTTGCGATGCCCACACCCGCGCGGCGATAGAGTACACTTGAGGAAAGTTGGGATCCTAAGAAGAAGGAAGAGGTTGATACAACTGTGGCTCGTTTCTTCTTCCATGACCATATTGCTTTCCATATTGCTAGGTAAGCCTTGACTCTTCACTCTTGACATGATTTTTCTAAGTTTCATTCTTGAAAGTTCACTTGTTTCTTTTTGTAATCAGATCCGAGTACTTCAAGGCTATGGTGAAGAGGATTGGGGGGTATGGTCCAAACTACACCCCCCCCCCCCCATCATCGGAGTCTCTGCGCACCACATTGCTCGACAAGGAGAAGCGCCTTGTCGAGCAAGCTGCAGAGAACACAAAGCGGCTATGGGCAAAGAATGGAGTGTCACTCATTGCAGATGGATGGAGTGACACACGAAAGCGGTCCATCCATGGTCTCGTTGCATATTCCCATGGCGAGATGTACTTTATTGCTTCACATGATGTACTTTATTGCTTCACATGATGCCTCAGGGACAGGGAAGAGTGCAGACGTGCTTGCAGTAGAGTGGGCAAGTGGCATTGAGCTCATGGGCCCAGAATGTGTGGTGGTTTTGTTGCAGATGGCGAGGCTGCAAATAGGGTAGTTGGAGCTATTATTGAGGGCATGTATCCACACATGTCTGTGTCATATTGTATGGCAATTGTTTGAACAATCTTTTAAAGGATATTGGAAAGATGTCATGGATTGAGCCAATCATTCAAGAGGCCAATCAAATGGTCACATTTGTCTTGAACCACCAGTTCGTCCGCCACGAGTTCTTCAAGAAATCAAGGCTCTCACTGCTCAAATACTCAAGACACCCAATTTGCCTTCAACTTCTTGATGCTGGCCCGCTTGAGGGAGTGCAGTGGTGCATTGAGGCAGCTCTTCATCAGCGACGAGTTCACCACTTCTACATTGGCTTCGAAAGCCATAGGCATATTATGCACGGAGCATGCAGAGAGCACTTCCTTTTGGGAGGATATGAAACGCATTGATGCTATGGTGAGGCCTATTGTCCACTTGTTGAGGCTTGTAGATGCTATGTAGCCATGCATCGGGAAGGTGTATGAGACAATGGATAGAATGATAGAGAAGTTGCAAGAGTTAGAGCCCGATGAGCACAGATACGAGAAGATTCGTTCCTTATGTGTGACGAGGTGAAACTCCTATACCTCTCCTATGCATGCAGCTACATATATGGTGGACCTTGAGTTTCAGGGTAATGGACAGGAGAGTGACAGAGAGGTCAGTGATGGTTGGAGGCGTATCTTGGATCGTCTAGTGCCAGATGGAGGCATTAGGCGCAAAATCAGAGACCAGCTTGCTACATACAGGTCCTTTCGTGGTGCTTTTGGTTGTGCGGATGCACAGGAGGATAGGTTGGAGGTTGGGGCTAGTTTGTGGTGGGAAGACTATGGTTCAGATGGGCCTGAGCTGCAACACTTGGCTATCTGCATTCTCAGCCAAGCTGTAAGCTCCTCTTGTTTAGAGCAGCTTTGGAGTTCTTACAGCCATATTGCATCAAAGAAGAGGAACCGCCTTGGTATAGAAAAGGCCAATGATCTTGTCTTTGTAAGCGCAAACTTGCGAATGCTTTGCAAGGGTGCGACTACAAAGGCAGATCCCTTTACTCAATGGGAGATGGAGCAGGAGGACGGAAATGAGCAGGTGGAGACACAACAGAGCCCAGAGGATGATGCCACTACCTTTCAGACTGGTCATGTAGGCAGCCATGATCATGACGCCAGTACTTCTCATGCTCCAGCCTCCGATTGAGCATTGCAGGCTCTATTATTATCATTTAGCTATGTTTCATTGTTTTTACTTTTGAGTCTTGACTCAGCACTTTATGTGCATTGTAGACACTAGTCTTTTGTTATTTGATAGTGATCATCATTCCATGCTTATATTGGTTTGAACTTTGTCGGTGTACTTAAGTCTTATTAGCGCCTGTTCGGTGTTTGAGCCACGTATTGTACATTTAAAGTGATGCCTTGAATGTTCAAAGTGTAAAAACATAAATGTTATTTTATTTAGTGTTCTTTGTAGTCAATAAATTGCATATTCCATAAGCCGTCCCCATCCCCCCGTCCCCGTTCCCTAATTTTTGTCGTTCCCCGTCCCATGTTACTATGGAGCCCAGTCCGGGACAAGTCAACCAAGGTTCCATCCCAGTCGTCCGAGGTCAGGTGTGCATTGTCCTGCACATGAGTCCAAGGTCAGGTGTGCATTGTCCTGCACATGAAACAATGCCAGTCCGCGCTGTGAGTCTCCCTCTAGAATGATGTCAGTGATTCTGTGTATCTGGTATGGTACTGGATGCCAGATCATTGTGTAGATAGTTAGGGTTTGCATATAGGAAAGGGACCAGGCCATAGGGCTACCCCAAGTACTTGTGTGGGCATGGGGACAGTGTAAAACCACCCCCATGAGGGCAAAGAAGGTCCCGACTGTACCCACCAGCCATGGGTAGGCCACCAACCATGGGTAGGCCATGGAGGACTGTAGGACAGCCCTAGGGGCAGGCCAAGGGTAGCCGACTCGTTATCCAGCCCTAGGAGGGGTGTAGGGCAAGTATGGGGTAGCCCATACAGGCTGCCCAGCCTCCAGAACAGTGAGTAATCAGTGCCCAGCCTCCAAGGCAGCAGGCGCAGAGTGCCCAATCACTTTTATCCATGCGCATAGGTGGCCAAGCCAAGTAGGAAAACAGGCGCAGCATTTAATGTGATTTAAAGCTGTTTTATTCAGTCGTGGGCTGAATATATGACAGCGGATTGCTATAATACTGGCCGACTGCTACACTAGAGTAGTATAAATACCAAGGCCCAAATCCATTTGTGTTATCTCATAATTCACCAAGAGCCAAAGCTGATCAAAGGGCCAGGACAGCCAAGGATTAGCTAACGCAGAAGGGGTGAAGGACTGCACGTCAAGGGCAGGGTTATTTCAGCCAAGAAAGGTCAAGTTTCCTGTATTTTCTGTTCAGATTTGCATAATAAAGCAAATACACCATTCGTGGTGGGGACCCTACAGAGGGTATTCGGGACCCAATACTGTGTCCTCTTCTCCCTCTCTCTCTCTCTATTTTTCTGCACATCTACATTCAGTTTTGTGCATTAATTCCATCGCGACAAGAGTGCTGATTTCCGAGCATTGAAGTTACCGATCTCCCCTGAAGCTTCCGCATGTTACACTCAAAGTGGAGACGTAGAGCTGAGCGCATCTTCAAAGAGCATTACATGTTGCTGCCCAATATACTATGAGATCCACAAGAGGTTTCACTTGTGTTTCATGAGGGGTTTGGTCCACTCTCCACGATCATTAACTTCCCAGACCAGCGTTGCTTAGGGCTCTTCCTGCTTGAGCTCAGCAGACACAAGGACACTTTCTTGAGAGAACTTCAATCCCAACCACCCCGACACCTCCCTCGCCGGCCAACCATCACTAGTCTCTTTCGGACCCAAGAGGTGGACACCCATACAGTGGATCCCACGGACCCACCACGGGCTCTTCAGACCCACCTCGCCTGAGAGGAGTTACCTAAGACTGGGCCTCCGCATTCTAGAGTGCCCAACACCCCCGGCCCCTTAGACGTCGGCCACAATCCCCTCATCAGCTGTTACGACCCTGTGTTTTTCCCTCTGGACAAGCAGGTGGGCACACACATGGGATGGACAGTGTGAATAGGCATCAATTGGATGTGAAAAGGAAACTCATGTTGGTGGCCAGCTCAAGTGTGAAAGGGGACAAAAAGGGACTTTAAAATTTATAAGGTTTTTAAACCTTTGATGGCTTAAAATATTAATATATTTATAAGCATGCGTTTTGCTGTTGCTTTTGGCGTTTTTTTTATGAAAAGCGTATCGCCTCTTTAAAAAAGGGCGAAGGGTGGCGGATTGGAGGTGTGTCACCGTGTGGAGTCGTCATGTGGTCGCCGTGTGGTACAGGCAGCTACCAGGGGGCTACGCGAACATGTGGAACACGTGGCTGTACGTATGTGTACCAGGCGGCTGCGTGTACATGTGGTACCGATGAAGCACTGCTGCGCATGGTCTGCAGCTGGTGCTGCTGCGCTTGGTCTGCAGCGAGTGCTGATGCGCATGGTCTACAGCAGGGCGCTGCTGCACCTAGGCTCCAGGCAGGTGCTACTATGCATGGGCTCCAGGCAGGCGCTGCTGCGCGTGGGCTACAACCGGGTATGGCTGCGCATACGGACTGCATCCAGTCGGGCAGCCAAGCAGGTGACCAGGTGGCTGCGCATGGGCTACTGCCAGCAAAAGGTGACCAGGTGACTGTGCGTAGGGGCTGCTGTCAATCGGGCAGCCAAGCGGGTTTCAGGTAGAGGTTACACGTGTGGAAGACCAAGTGGCTGTGCATATGGGCTGCAGCTAGCAACGGGAGCCAGGCAGATGCAGGCGGGCTACATGTGTGAAAGCAGCCAGCAGAGCCATATCCAGGCGACTCTTGGGTTGGACAACACGACTCTATCTCTCTCTTGGAAGAAGGTGAACTGAAGGAAGCACCGAAGGGCTAAAAGCCAAGGGGTCTCTCTTCGCAAGCAGGTTTTGTTTACGAGATTAGGATGCAGAGGATCAAGCTACATTTGCACAGGATGATGTTCTTGGAAGAGATGTGTGTTGCTCTTCGACTTGGACCTATGTGTATTCAGGGATTGCTTGACACGTCCTCTATCTTTCTCTCTCTCGGTTTTTGGCACCGTGATTGGATGGTGCATATGTGGGTTTATCTGTCATGGAAACATGACATTGGTTTTCGAGAGGAAACGGGACTATGGTTCGAGGAAACTGGCCTATGGTTTATGGATACAAGTCTATGGTTTATCGGATACAGGTCTTTGGTTTCATATGGAGAACATGTCTCTGGATTCATGTGGACAGGTTCTAGTTTTCTCGAGGTTACATGCAAGCTGTGACTATAGGGAGGACATGTGGTCTGGTTCAACACTACTGCTGTTCGGGAAAGGGTTTGTGGGATCCATGGTTGAGATGGAGAAGACCTTTTCAAGCAGGGAGGTGTTGTACAGGTGTGCCTCTCCCTGGAATGCTTTGCTCTAATAGCAAGAGTTTTCTTTTGGAAGTCCTAGGTGAAAAGCTATAAGGGATCCTATTGGTAGAGGATTCGACAAGTTGTAATTTGTACTCATATTTGATCAAGTAAAGAAATACCGCAAGGGGCGCCACCACGTTTTGGGGCCAATCGGTGTCCTTGTACTATTTGCAGGAGCACTCTAGCTCCCCCTGTTTGTTTCCTTTTCCAGGTGCCCATGGGTGATGAAGTGTTTTGTGTGCAAGTGTTTGTTTCACCGCCTGTCAGATTTCTAAAGGCCGGTTACATCAGCTCCACATCGAAGGCATGCTCCACCACCATCAAGCTACCTTCCCACATGACATAGCAAAGGGAGACCTCTCGGCCATACTTATTAGCCCCATGCTTGATATTTTCGAGAGTAGTATACCATCTATTGGGGACTGATGCTCCTCTCATGTTCCATGTTCCTGGTATTCCATAACGAGATTCCATGGACAGTTTCGTATCACCTCAATGAGATAGCTACATTTTGTTTCTATTTTATTTTTCGTTCCATGATGAGATATGCCATGGGCATTATTGTATCACTTTGGTCTCATAGGCCCATTGGGTCTTTAGTAGACGCGTAATATATCTTTCTTTCTTTCTTTTCTGTACTATGAGATCAGAGGGAGATTTCAATGTCTATTCACAGAGGGCTTTGGACCCTTATCCCGGATCATGGAGTACCCACATCAAAGGTGCCTTGTCTCTTCCTATTGGAGCTCAACCGCCGTCATAGAGTCACTGCTCAGAGATCCTCGGCCCCAACAGCCCTCCTCTCAGCTTACTATCACCAGTTTTTTCCAGCCTAGAGGGGTGGATAGGGAGGCACCAGAGCCCATCATAATGGTTATGGGAGCCTATACCACAGTGCCCCCTAGCAGCATGAAGCTCCCTATGGCAGGTGGAAGACCACCATGGTGGAGATGACGAGCACAGAGAGAGTGAGAGAGAGACGTGACAAGCTCAAGACATGAAGAGAGATTGCACGACTCAATGTATTGATTTCATAGATGTAATGGTTCACCAAGTACAATGCTTTTAAAGTCATCTAGGCTCATCTACATGACATCATTGCGTATGTCAATGTAGATATAAAATATCTAGATATTTAGTGAACCACTCTACGAGTGGGTTCACACACACTAGCACACTCGGCCTTTATAGAGGTTGTTCACACACACAAATCATAAAAGATGGTTCTTCAACTACACACACGAAAACACTACAAGGACTCATTCACATGTAGAAGCTCCGACACCCCAACAATCCCTGCTTCGAAGCGAAGGTGGTGAGACCCGAACGAAAAAGAAGGTTACTACATTCTAACCCCATCACATGTTGTGTCAGAGCCGACTCAGCACACACAACTCCTGTCATAGTTGCCAGGCGTTTCATGAAACACGTTCAAAAACGTTGCTTTCAAATCCCAAACGTTTCATACAAAGGCGGGGGATATAACATTCGGAAGCTTCGTCGTCAAACTAGTAACTTCAATGCTCAAATTTCAGCAATCACTCACGACGAATATAACGCACAATACTGAAGAAGATGTGTAGAAAATAGAGAGAGAGAGAGAGAGAGAGAGAGAGAGAGAGAGAGAGGGGGGGGGGGAGGGAGGGAGGAAGAAGAGGGCACGGTATTGGGTCCTAAATACCCTCTGTAGGGCCCCCACCACGAATGGCTTTATTACAATGATGCAAATCTGAAAATAAAGACTGAATCAAGCTTGACTGCAATGTTCACCTTGGTTAGGGCACTCCTCTTGGTTGTCCTTGCCCTTGGAACATGGCAACCCTTTGTGAAAAATGAGATGAATTTAACGATTTCTTGGCTGGGCTTTTATACCCCCTCCTAGCCCTGCTCGACCAGCTCTACTAGGGTTGGTTTGCTAGAAATTCCTCTCAATTTGTATAAATAGCATTAAATGCTCTTTAAAGTGGTCATTTCACACTGAAAAGTCCACAGATCATCTAACATCATCCCAGAGGGAAACTCAGAGTACGGACTGGCACTGCTTCATGTGCACGACAATGCACACTTGACCTCGGACACGAAGAGTGGAACCCTAGCTGACTCGTCCGGATTGGGCTCACGTGGGACCAGTTTCCACTCTAGGTCTTGCACCTTCTTGTTCAGATATGTCTACGTGGCATCCAAGTGCGAGATGCACATGACATCCCCTTCTGCTTAACTTGACGGAAGCTGCATAGCCTCCAAATAGTCCATTAATAAAGCCAGATAGTCTTCAAAGAATTCTTTGTCAAGCCATACTCCTTGGTGTGTCCCTCGGTCCTGAAACTTCGTGAGAAACTATCTCTATTTTTGGCTTGAGCCATGCTTGAAGCGGTGCAAAAGGATCTGTTCTGAAACTATATCTTTCACTTCTGAAGCGATTGGACTTGCATATGGTTTCAGCCAACTGACATGGAACACATCATGCATAGTCCAGCTCGGAAACCTCATTAATCTTTCTCTGGATGGGAAAAGGTCCGAAGCTCCTAAATGATAAATTTGGGCATCTCTTGTCCACCTATTTCAATCTTTGCTTCATGATCCAAAGATAAACCCAATCTCCTTCCGAGAACTTCACATCCCTTTGGTCTTTGTTGGCCTGTCGAGTGTAGGCCTCCTGCGCTTTGGCCAACCTGTCTTTCATTGACTCCAAAATTTCCTAGTAAGACTCTGTCATTCTCCTCACTCAGATACTGAAGACAAGGTTCTGGTCAATAATGACTGGAATGGTCTTATGGAATCCTGCCAATAGCTGAAGCAAAGGAATCATTCAAAATAGCTTGAACTAAAGGCAAATACGATTCCCACTTACCTTGTTGATCGTGGACATAGCACTTCAGCACATCAAAGGCCAACTAGTTGTATATTTCTGTCTGGTCGTCAATTTGTGGGTGAAATGCACTAAAAATTTTCAATTTAGTACCAAAGTTATCAAACAATGGCCTCTAAAAATGACTAGTAAACTTGGCATCTCAATCTGACAATATGGTCCTAGGGATCCTGCCAATCGAGTACCAATGCCGAATGAACAAATGGCCAACGTCTTCGGCGGTCACATTGGCCCTGCATGGGATAAGCATAACAAATTTGCTAAATCTATCAACAATAGTCAAGCACTGAGTATTACGCTTACTCGGACTGGGAGGCAAATTCGTGACAAAGTCCATCAATATATCTTGGAAAGTTCCTTCGGGAATTGATAAAGGCTGTGACAACCCTATCTTCTTCCCACAAGCAGCTTTCACTTTCTGTCAAAAGTCACGTTGTTGAACATGTGCAAACCAAGGTCACCACCGCGAAACGTTTCACTACTGAAACGAAACGTTGCTGAAACGGTTTATTTTGGAACGAAATGTTTCAACTCGGGCAAGTGGACAATGAAACGATAGACCAAAACGATTATATACATAAAATCTTAAGGCTGGGGACCCAAATCTGAAATTTCACATTTGGGTCTTCAATTGGAGGGAAAAAGTACAATGTTCCCCTCCAATTTAAGCATTTCATTCAAACTGAATGAAACGCGTTTCATTACACCTAGGCCTCTCGTGTCATAATAGCTCTCCAATCACATAATGCAACCGAGGTAGCAAGGCTAACACTTTAGTCACCCTACTGCCTCCTAACTGGGATAAACCAGAGATACGAAGCCTTTTATAATTTGAAGACACACAAACATAAGTAAAGTTAGATTTTAGGGATATGATGAACTTGCTGAACCTGCACTAAATCTTCCTATTATTCTTCCAATTCTGTGCTCCCACAAAGGCCTTGTCGTAGTCAATACTATTGCTGCTGACTTGCCGGTCTTCTTTGTTTCTTCTATCCTTCTAGAGGAGCAAGGCAACAGAATGGGTGGAGGTGGCCAAAAAGTAGAAATCTGTCCAACATGCAAATGGCATTATGGTTGCTATGCTAAATGAGACGTGTAGACAAGAGAGAGCCCTCAATGTGAGGGTCACTGGGTTGCCCACCGGAGCCTCTCCAAGATGGTGCTAAGTAGTGTAGACAGATGAAGGTGGAAGAGATCCCTTTTATTGATGCATGGAGAACCGGCAATGACAGAGAGAGGCCTCTCCCCTCTCCTCCTCAAGTTCTCGGATGCCCAATATCATCGTGCTTTTCTTACAAAAGAAAGCGGCTCTACAAGAAGGCACCAAAATTTACATCAAGAAATGATCTTATGATCTTACACCTCGATGGGTGGAGCACATGAAACTTGGGATGGTGCACATAATGCAAGCACGGAGGGCAGGCAAATGGGCAGTCTACGGAGACAGTCGTATCAGGGACCACAAACGCACTGCATATGGCCAACTTGAATTGTAATGGGACATTGTAATCTGATCCTAGAGCCTAAGAGAGGGCTACCCAAGGTACCAGGTTACATATGGGAGTCCACTTATAAAGGCCAGACACAGACCTTTTATTACCCTTAGGGTACTTTTTATGGACACTTATTATGAGGACACAAAGTTCAGTAAGCCATGAGTTCATTTTCTCTTATGGTACGGCCAGGATATGCCTATTTATGACTGTCCTTGTTTTCCAACGGCTGCCTGTTTGGTACGAGGGAAGCTGGCTTGGGTGAACTTATAAAGAACAGAAATGAGATGTGAGGTGAGAAATGAGTGTTCATCTCCGAGCTAAATTCAAGTTATAATAATGTCAACCTGAACTTGGGTTAATAATTGAGTTTAAGCCTTACGTCAACTGATGTTAATGAAAGCACTAGATACTGGTAAGGCTTAGTATTCAATTAACCTAAACTAATATTGGGAATGTCAGTTTGGCTTGCCTTTTGATTTCACCTCTACTTTGGTGACGTTGGAGCCCGGCAAGAGCTTTCTTCCCACCTTGTGCTTCACTTTCTGAAGAAATTCATCATACAAACAAAGTGATATTTTAAAAACAAAAAACAAAAAGCAAAAAAAAAAAACACTCAAAATTTGGGCGAGTGAGAGAGATTTGAGAACCTTAAAGTCCACCCCGATGCCTCTTCCTTTTTGCTTTTTCTTTTGCTTCGCAGGAGCCATGCTGATTGTGTGCGATCTTCTTCTAGAATCGTACACAATACAGTAGTGTAAGGCTTAGAGTAAAAAGACAAAAGGAAGATGAAGAACGGCAGCCTTCCCCCCACTTCCCCCACAGAGAGAGAGCGCATAAAAACCACAGAGTGAGAGAGAGAGAGAGACCATACCCTTAGTACTCTCCTGTTCTGCCTCAGAGACTCGTAACAGCTAGCGAATGAGAGACTTCTTCTTTAGCGCGAGCGAGGGATGCTGCTCTGCGGGTCTAAGAGGGGAGAGAGAAAGAGAGAGAAAGAGAGAGAGTGCTTTTCAAAATAGGTATAAAAGTTTGTTTTTAATAATTAAAACAAATAAATAAAATTTCTTATCAATAATTATTTAGTATCAAGATATTTATTGGCTTATAACCTATAAAAATAAGAGTTCATATCAATAATTATCGAGATATCTCATATTTGTTTGTAAAATCTTAGCTCCTAATGCTCATTTTGGAAGTTGTTGAAATTAACAACAATTTATCAAAAAATCCCTTTTAAGATTATTTGGATTCACTTCTTTGTTAAAGAGATACAAAATCGTGATTATATTGAAAAAGGGAGGCAAAGGGAATGATTCTCCCAAACGAGGCATTTACCCCCCCTCTCTCGAATTAAAAAATATTTGTGGCAAGACCTTGCACACAAAAGGTAATGGATTAAGGAATGGATTAGCTTGCACACTCGGGCTCTTGAAAGGGCGCTCTCACCAAAGAAAACAAGCATGAGAAGCAAAACATCACAAACATTCCTTCTCATGAGTATGTTGGAGCTATCCAAATGGTTTGAGTTTTTGGGAATACTCTTTGTCTTTAGGGAGACATATATGTTGAGAGATTCCATGTAAAGAGTTGGCTTCTTGACATTATTCTTATGAAAATTTCCCATGAATAAGCTCTTACATTGAGAGGTAGGTGCAAGAAGATGAATGTTTTTGAAGCTTTAAGATAATTGGGCTCTATATTCAGTTTTGGCCTCCTTTAAAGGAACATGTGATCTATATTATTAGCACGGCATTTGTGTGACTGGTGAAGCTTTTTAAGACAAATTGGAAAAGAGAAGACTCATGGGTGGGATGGGCTCTCTGTAGTGTATTTCATTGAGTTTTGGTCTCCTCTCGTGGAACATGTGACTTATATTATTTACATGGCATTTATGACTGGTTGTGAGTTGGAAAATCTCTAAACAAGTTGCTCTCTATATTGTATTTCATTGAGTTTGGGTCTCCTCTCAAGGAACATGTGGCTTATATTATTAACATGGCATTTATGAGTGGTGAATTAGAAAATCTCTAAACAAGTTGCTTGTGAAAATCTGTCCAATCGGAGACCTATAACCGTGCTTACATTTGTCTATAAGATTCTGGCTAAGATGGTGGCCAGAAGACAGCTTTACGCCCCCCCTTCTACAAAACTGCTAGCCAAGTAGGTACAAAAGTCAACATGATTTAATATAGGGAAGGACCATTCTAGATAATAGGTACAAAAGTCGACATGGTTTAATATAGGGAAGGACCATTCTAGATAATAGGTACAGTGTTTTATTGGGCAAGGAGTTAGCTAATGTTTCTAATAAAAATAGAGTTGGACCTTGAGAATGTTGAGAAACATGGGTGCCATGTGCATGACTATGATGAATAATGCTAATCCTACGTTAATCTAGTGATTAAGCTAATCTAAGGTGGGTGACACCTAAGCTTAAACATGATGATTAACTACTAAACTAATTAAGTTTAGACTCAAGCACAATTAGGTTACAAGATTGAGACTTGTAATCATAAAGAGGCTTGAGAGCTTGCTTCATCTTTCATTGCTTGAAATGGCCCCCTTTTATATGAGGAGGTACACCCTTGGGCTTGTACATCAATGTGAGATAATTCCCTTTGCTCATATGGCTCCATTTTGGACTTTGCTCTTGCTTGGCTTACTCAACTCACTCCCTATCTCTTCCTTGACTTTTTTACTTTCTACATTCCCCTGTGTGCTATGAGCAACTTTATTGGTCTCGGAGGCTGGTTACAAGCACTTTTTGTAGAAAGTAGAATTTTTTACATCAAATTTTTGTTTAAGAAATGGGTAGTGGTTGGTAGCTCCTTTTTAACGTTAATTTGGCCCAATTTTGATAATGATAGTGATTAGTACTTAATTAAGATAATTAAGGATAAAAAACTTGGAGTCCAAAATTGAGCTTGGTGGTGAAGAGTTTGATGGGGCTTCTTACATAGAGTGATAATACTCTTAGCGAGATGAAGAAGCTTCAGTGAAAGAATCAGCTCAAATTGTCAAAAAAGAGGCGCAAATTGTTGATTTTTATTCATAGCAGCCAACATACCTAACCATTTAGCTCAAGATTTGTTTTGTAGATACCTTAAGGTACGTAGAATACACACCTTATAAGGCTTGAGCCAATTGTGAGCACACAAGACAATTGGGTGAAAAAACCAATCGGCACGAAAACGTGACCTACGGGCAAACGACAACGAAATTCGTTGATTCCTCTAGTGAAGTGCAACGCCTTGAGATGGAGAAGATGTGGCTTGAAGGGTTTGGCAAGTGGTTGAGAGATTGAGGAGAAATCAACAAATAAATATTGGCCACAAAGAGGATAAAATGGATAAGAGAAGATTAGTGACTAATTACTTAATTAATGGAGTATTTAAGCTAATGTGAGCTGAGATTAGTGATGTGGGGATAGGGAAGGCTCTAATACCATGTTGAGAAATCATGGGTACCATGTGCATGACTCATGATTAGTGCTAATCCTACATTAATCTAGTGATTAAGCTAATCTAAGGTGGGTGACACCTAAGCTTAAACGTGATGATTAACTACTAAACTAATTAAGCTTAGACTCAAGCACAACCAGGATACAAGATTGAGATTTGGACTCATAAAGAGGTTTGAGAGCTTGCTTCATCTTTCATTGCTTAAAATGGCCCCCTTTTATATGAGGAAGAACACCCTTGGGTTTGTACATCAATGTGAAATAATTCCTTTACTCATGTGGCTTCATTTTGGACTTTGCTCTTGCTTGGCTTACTCAACTCACTCCCTTTCTATTTCTTGTGCTCTTTGGCACCACATTTCTCAATAGAGAAGCCCTATGAATGATACGGTTCATTAGTCTTTCTTAATCAGGGTTTTGGCCGAGATGGTGGATCTCAACTATTTATCTTTTGTGTTTTGAAGCTGAATCTAGACTACCATGGATGTATAGGTAAATTTGCTGTAAGAATATCTACGAGACAAGGGTGCCCTCTTGCTCCCTTACTCTGTCGTTAATCATTAATCCTTTTATTAAAACCTTGGAGTTAGCCGATGTCTGCAAGGAGGATCATTTCACTAGGTTGTGGAGCTATAATAGGGGTCAAACGATGATTCAATGCTTTGCAAATGACTCAATCCTCTTGGTGCAAGTAGACGAGGATAATTTTAGGACAGTAAGGAGAGCTATGGCCACTAACCAATGATTTTGCATAAGCCTTAGGGCCTAGATGTAACTCGAGCAAATCTATAATTACTAGCCTAATTGAGGAGGACTTTTTTTGACAACTTTGGGTGGGTGTCAGGCTGTAGATAAGGAAAGTGTCTTTAGGCACTTGGGCTACCTTGCCGGTGTGGCTGTTATAAGAAATAAGCAACTAGTTAATTGGAGTTCTTAGTAGTGTGGAGGGTAAGATGAAGAAATGAGCTAACTCTCTTCTCTATTTCATGCCAGGCTTATAGTGGTGGTTAAGACAACAATCATGCAAGCCTACATTCTCAGTTCTACATCCCTTTTCATCAATTTCACGAAATTCCATTTTCTTAAAGATAGTATCCCCTTTGAAAGCCTTTATGTGGAAGAACAAAGTGCTTAAGAGACCTTCTCATTGATTTGCTTAGAGAAAGATCTATACTCCTAAGAGTTTGGGTGGTCTAGGCATTTTAGACCTTCAAACACGCCTTTCTGATTGGCAAGATGGTAGCCCAAGATCAACCTTGCACTGTAATAATGGTTAATCTTGTATTCTCCTCGTCCAAGTTAGGGCTTAAGGTCTATGGAAGGGACTGAAGTAGACGTGATTTTTGAGGGGAAGCTTTTCTTGGATGTCCTCTCTCTCTATTTGAACTATCTCTCTCTAACTATTGTTGCCACCACCATCTCCGCCCACCACCGCCCAGCCCAGCTCACCCTCCCTCTCTCTCTCCTCTCCACTCTCTTCCCTCTCTCTCTCTCTATGGCTGGGTGGTGAGCCAGAGGCCGTCCCCTCTAGACAACTTTTGTTTCTTTCCCAAAACCCTTGTCCTCTCTCTCTCTCTCTCTCTCTCTCTCTCTCTCTCTCTCTCTCTCAGAGAATATTTACTTTTCTAAATCCTAAGCTTTCTCTCTTTCTCTCTCTCACCAACTCTTTCTTCACTCTCTTTTTTCTTCTCTCTATACCTTTTTCTCCCCTCTTTTTTTAAAATTATTTTTTCTCTTCTTCTTTGTTTGTTCCTTCTTTCTCTTCTTTCAAAACCTTAATTTTAATACCTCTATTTATATCTATCCCTCTATTTATATCACCTCCATTTATATCTATCCCTCTATTTATATCACCTCCATTTATATCCATTGCTTTTTTGCTCTATTTTTATCTTTTGCTTTCTTATATCTTTTAGGACTCTTTCTTTCTTGTTTATTCTCCTTCCATGTTGCTCCTCATGGCATCTCCCCAATTTCAAATAGGGGCACAAGTATCCTTGATGTTCAGTGATACCAAGGTAGCTCCTAGAACCATTTTACATGTAGACCCCACTGTGGATACTGTCCATGGAATTGCGTTGTCACATGGTCATGTTGGTGTGTCGATACAAGATGTTGAAGTGGGAGAAGTTCCTCTTCATTTTCCCCTTGAAGATGGTGATATCAACAAGTTAAATCAAACCAAAGGATACATCATTGTGTGGGAGAAGTTCCTCTTCATTTTTCCCTTGAAGATGGTGATATCAACAAGTTAAATCAAACCAAAGGATACATCACTGTGTGGCCAGCCAAAGATTATGTAAGTCTTATTTTATATCTCTCCATTTTTCCAATTATGCTCTTTTTAGTGATTTTTTAAAGAGCAATTTGTCTTGTATATGTCGATGTGTTTAGATTGTTACAAACACATCAAAGGAAACCTCACATCTAAAGCATGCAAAACGTGTAAAGAGCACACCTGTCAGGCAACAAAGCCAAGAAGTGACAAGTACCAAGAAGAGGAAGAAAGTGCAAGAGGAAGATGATGATTGGAGTCCTCCTCGAAGGAATCCAAGGCGAGTTGCTAAGTCTTCGAAAGAAGGTGCTTCTTCAAAAATCATTACGGAAACTAAGGAAGTAGGAGAGGTGGATGAGGGAATTGAAAAAGAAGGCGAGAATGACAAGAGTTTCATGGTGACTCCTGCAGCTCGCTTGCGATTAGAACTCCTACAAGATAATGTTAATAGAGTGAAGGTAATTGTTAACCAATTTTTATCAAATCTTACATAAGGTATCTTTTGGATTACCAAGCATAACGTGTGTATGTGCGTACATTGCAGGTGGTGAAACCCACTCCTTTGCCACCTATTCCCTTGTACAGACTTGTACCTAACCCCTGTATACGAAGAGTGCAATTTAGGGACAAGAAGTTGACAAGGGAATTTTATACAAATGGCTATGTTACCGATAGATGTAGGTTCATTTGCTCCATCTCCTCATCCCGTAATCCTGTTATTAGAGAAGTGACTCAAGATGATGTTATTGCATGGGATGGCGATGAAAAAACAAGGAGTTCGAGAATATAATAAAGGCATAGAGTGGGAATTCATGAGCAACAAGATGTTGTATAGTGGGACGAAAATCATCGAGTTGTGCATGGATGGAGGAGATTAATAAATGTGAGTCTACTTAAACTACCTACTTTTTTTAATGTGGTCTTTTATTTTATAAAATAGTTTTGGGACTAATTATATTTACACTATCTAACTGTAGCATTCAAGAATGTTGCATCAAGACATGCTTGTGTTGATGCTATCCTTATTGAATTCAATGAGGATAGTGAGGGGGAGGTTCTCACAATGATCGCTCACTTAAACAAGTAAGAATATATGTTTTAAGACTCTTTGAATTAGGAATAATTGATGCACTATATTTTAATCTTTCATCATAACCTTAAATTTCGTTGCCGTAGGATGAATGAAGTGGGCTATGTTTCTTCTTTCCTTGTGGACAAAGTGTGCCTCATTAAGGCACCTGGGCTGGCCAACAAAGAAACAATTATAAAGAGAAGGGTAGAGAGAGAGAGGGGGGAGGTGAGAGTGAGCAAAGAGAAGGATACATAAGGATAGAGAGAGAGGGGGGGAGGTGAGAGTGAGCAAAGAGAAGGATACATAGAGAGAGAGAGAGAGAGAGAGAGAGAGAGAGAGAGAAGAAGAAGAAGAGCGAAGAGATGGATAGAGAGAGAGAGAGAGAGAGAGAGAGAGAGAGAGAGAGTAAAGTGAAGGATAGAGAGAGTGAGCAACAAGATAGAGAGAGAGAGAGAGAGATGAGGATATAGAGAGCGAAAGAGGAAAGGAGGATAGGAGGTAAGAGAAGGATAGAGAGAGAGAGAGAGAGAGAGAGAGAGAGAGAGAGAGAGAAGGATAGAGAGAGTTAGCAAAGAGAGAGAGAGAGAGAGAGAGAGAGAGAAGGATAGAGAGAGGGGGAGGAAAGAGATGGATAGAGAGAGTGAGCAAAGAGATGGATAAAGAGAGAGAGAGAGAGAGTAAAGAGAAGGATAGAGAGAGTGAGAAAAGAGATGGATAGAGGGAGAGAGGAGGATATAGCTCGAGCAAGAGAGGGAAGGGGCATAAGAGGTAAGAGAAAGATAGAGAGGGAGAGGAGGATATAGAGAGCGAGAGAGGGAAGGAAGATAGGAGGTAATAGAAGGATAGAGAGGGAGGGTGGGAGAGTGAAAGGAAGGGACGGAGGGTGGGAGAGTGAAAGGAAGGGAGAGAAATGGACGGTGGTAATATTTAGAAGAGAGGGAGAGTGTTAGCAAAGAGAGTCAAGGATAGAGAGAGTGAGAGAGGGAGGGTGGGAGAGGGAACGGGAGGGAAGTGAGAGGGGGAGGGAAGAGGGTGGCTTAAGGAGAGAGAGAGAGAGAGAGGGAGGGTGGGAGAGTGAAAGGGAGAGAAAGAGTGGAGAGAGAGGAGGGTGGGAGAGTGAAAGGGAGAGAGAGAGAGAGAGAGAGAGAGAGAGGAGGGTGGAGAAGGAGAGAGGATGATCTCCTAGAGAGAGTGAGTCATGGAAGAGAGAGAGTGGGGGAGGGAAGAGGGTGGGAGAAGGAGAGAGAGGGTGGTGTGGGCTAGGCGGTGGTGGGTGGAGATGGTGCTGGCAATAGTTAGAGTGAGATTGTTCAAGTAGAGGGAGAGGGAAGGCAAGAAAAGCTCCCTCCACCAAGCTCGCTCGATGACCATCCCCGAAGGTGCAAGACTAGGGTTAAAGATTCTTGGCAACTTGTTGGGGTTGCCTAGCCATCATAGGGATTTGGACTCAAATTATTAGGATGGACAAGAGAGATATTTGGTCATAGATGTACATGGACACATTAGATCCTAGAGGGCAAGGAGATTAGCCCCTCTATAAGGAGTGTTATATTGGATCATTAAGTTTACTTGTCTTTGGGAGATTTGGTGTTCCACGAATGAGGTCCTCTTTGATGAGCCTCCTTGGTGGGGTTGACTCCCGAGAGGTCTTGACTTGATAAAGTTAAAGTCCAAATGCATCTCTGATGTACATAGTTTGATACATGTTAATGGTGGGTGGGCTTTCAACAATTATGAGATTTTAGGGGAAGCTGTGAGCATCTTCTTGTTGTAAATCTGGAGATATTATTCTATTAAAATTTTATTTACAAGGTGCTTCCTTCGCTTTGGAAGGGGGGACAACCAAGTTATGGAACAATGGTATTAATGTGAAGCAACTAGGGAGGAATACATAAAAGGTATCAATTTATGTGAAGCAATGAGGGAGGAAAACATAAAAGATATCTTTTTAATGACATATGGTTGGCACACTCTCCGTTAAGGCTCTTTGTAGAGAACTAGGTCTAGTCATAGCTTCCAACACATTGAAGGCTTGCATGTTAAGCTCTAGTTTCTTGGTGCAGCTTGGCATGTTAGAGTGGCCTTTAACCAAAGAGGATGGTGGATTTCTCTTCCTTATAGGCAGCTTGCTTTCATATTAGTTTTCACTTTAGCTAGGAGCCTAGTTTAGAAATCTTCTTACAATTATTCAAGATGACTTATGGGGTGGGTCTTAATACATGAAAATTTATATATGTATATACAAGTTTGTGAGGAGCTCTCCCTTAGAGGTTATTGACTTTTGGCTATGACTAGCAGCTCACTTTGATGAGTATATTGTGCCTTAGTTACTAGACTTGTATATACGTATATATATCCATCTACCCATGCCAAACATTCCATAGAGACTTGGCACTCATTATGCCACTCACAGGGTGTGGACGCTTTTACCACTACCTCATGTTGAAAGGTCCACACCCCTTCCACAACCAGCAAGAGGCTTGGCATGAAGAATCTCTACATCGTTTATCCATGCTGCCTCGACAAGATGCCTGTCACTAGGGCTACCCAAAGCTTCCCATCATCTTACTCTTTATATGGCTGTATATCATTCCCGAACTATATCACTTAACCAAAACTCCATGGCATACCTTGGACCCTCCACTTCCCGGGGCGGTAGCTTTACCCCACCAACTTGGTTGATGTGAGGACTCAGTCACCATTAGGAAGGGGGTACACTAACTCTATGGCATACCTTAGACCATCCACTTCTCAGCGGTAGCTTCACCACCGACTTAGGTGATGTGAGGCCACCGTCACCATTAAGAAGGGGGGTATGTTAAACCACTCTATAGGTAACTCTATGGCATACCTTAGACCATCCACTTCTCAGCGGTAGCTTCACCACCGACTTAGGTGATGTGAGGCCACCGTCACCATTAAGAAGGGGGGTATGTTAAACCACTCTATAGGTGATGTGAGGCCACCGTCACCATTAAGAAGGGGGGTATGTTAAACCACTCTATAGGTGAACATGGTTTCGCTTGCCTGACCTACCATGAGGAGCTTTGCCTTCTCACTCAAACGAGCACTTAACCTTTGTAAGATGATGCAGGAATATATAAAATGGCCTAATCCTGCGCTTAATGTCAAGAATAGGGAATTTCTATGGACTTATCGTACATAGTTGCTTAAGACTAGTAATAGAGGCCGGACCATTTTTTAAGTTTGGCCAGCCTAGTGTGAAAACTAGTCACTTGTATATAAGACATTTTTGACAATAAGAAATATATAATCATTCCCTTGCCAATAGTTTTCTTGTGAGCACTCTTCCTTCCCTCATCTTGCTTGCTTGCTTGCATTTCTTACTTTTGTTTGATGGATGCTTGTTTGAATAAGTGTGTGATTGTAGGTTTCCCTCTTCCATTAGCTTCCCACCATTGTGAGAGAGAACCATCATGAAAAACCATCTCTTTAGTTTTCTTGTGAGCACTCTTCCTTCCCTCATCTTGCTTGCTTGCTTGCATGTTATTGTGTTCTTACTTTTGTTTGATGGATGCTTGTTTGAATAAGTGTGTGATTGTAGGTTTCCCTCTTCCATTAGCTTCTTCTTTTCCCACCATTGTGTGAGAGAACCATCATGAAAAACCATCTCTTCTTGCCTCCATCTAGGCATTGAGAGCTCTCCCTTCACCCCTTTGGCAAGGAGCATTCCGCTGTGACAACACGGAGTGAGGACATGACAGACAAGCTAGTACACCTACAATGGGAAGTTGTATTTATGGCTCAAAGGTAAGACCCAACAACACATGCTTCAGTAAGGCTACGGTAAGCTCTTGACTTGAACACCTTGAAATGATAATAACAAAATATTTCAAAAAAGAGAGAAATAAAATAGAGTTAACTTACTCCTTACTAAATTGACTAGTTGGATACACGTCTTTAACTTTATTATTCAACCAATAAAATAATGTCATCAATGGCTAAAAGTTGGCATAGTCCTTCTCCATTGATAGCATGAGGGTTGGAGATTGTTAAAAATGGTGTTGGTTGTGCAACACTTTTTAGTTGCCAAGACAAGCTATTTAAGAGGTTTCAGACTACAGTATAGGTTTAAGAAAACCTTTCTTTTAATCTAGATTGACTTGAGATCAGGGTATTGGATTGTGTATTTAAGCCTAGAGAACATATCATATGCTTTGATACCAACTTGAGAGATATGGGATGCAGTGGTGAGCATGAGCATAATTATGGCTACAAATCTAGATGATATGTTATATTTGGGATGCTTCATACATCAAAGAGCAAGAGCATAAAAAATCCTTGAGTATAAATTAGGCTTCAAATCTAGATAATATATTACATTTGGGTGCTTCATACATTAAAGAGAAAGAGCATTCAAAATCCATGAGTTGTTCTCAAGTTAGAGAGAGAGAGAGAGAGAGAGAGAGAGAGGCATGCACAATAGGATATAACGGTGGCATAAATAAAGAAAGGCAGGAGGAGATTGAGGGGGTGTAAACCTGGTTGTCCCATCAAGAGAGCTTTGAAACTAGAGCCCCATAAGATTTCATACACGCACGCACGCTTGCACGCGCGCGCATGCACACACACTAAGTAAGTAAAGCAAAGTGTAGAGAGAGATTATATGACCCCTCTAATTAGTTTGGTAAATGTAGGAAGGCAAGTAAGACTTGCCGACAAAATCAAAATGAAGCCACTAGATGAAGGGTTTTGTGAGTTTTTTGAGGTGAAATGCGGGTCTCCATCCTTTTTAATTGTTTGTGAAGTTTTAAATAGCATTGTAGGTGAACAGTCAAGGAATGGCGATTTCTAATGGCATTCACTATGGCCCAAATAGCTAATCGGATCCATTTTGTGTTGCTATCACAATTTAGTTAAAGGACCTCTATTTTAAAAGCGATTGCTACACTAACATTATCATTACCTAAAGCTCCATCCACTAACCTTATCCCTCCTCTAGTATTTTCAATGGCACTAAATATTTACAGCTTAAAACCTTATGAGATCCTGTAACCCTTAGAGAGAGAGAGAGAGAGAGAGAGAGAGAGAGAGAGTGGTAATTTTGGGATTTGTTCATATCTTTCAATCCATTTTTCCCATCCGCGTAAAGAAAACATTCAATGATTACAAAGAACAAATAGTGAAAACATTGTTGTAGAAGAGTTTGAATTATGCAAATGCAAATAGAAATCGTCATGTAGGATTATTAGAGCCAAAAGTGAAAGGACTCATTACAATGTCACCATAAAGTAAGTATTGGCATTTTTTATGTTTATGATAACAATTCCTTGCGTAGATATTTCTATAAAGTTTTATGTAGTGGGTGGGTTGTCTTGTAGTGTGGGCTATTTAATATGTGCACTTAGTGCAATAGGAGGCCATTTAAAGTAAGTGATTGGAGACCCCATGTGGACTAAGAAAAAAAACACAGAGAATTGTATAGCCTCTTCTAAGCTTTTTATAGTATTACAAGATTACACGTCTTTAACTTTATTATTTAACCAATAAAATAATGTCCTCAATGGCTAAAAGTTGGCATAGTACTTCTCCATTGATAGCATGAGGGTTGGAGATTGTTAAAAATGGTGTTGGTTGTGCAACACTTTTTAGTTGCCAAGACAAGCTGTTTAAGAGGTTTCAGACTATAGTATAGGTTTTAGAAAACCTTTCTTTTAATCTAGATTGACTTGAGATCATGGTATTGGATTGTGTATTTAAGCCTAGAGAACATATCATATGCTTTGATACCAACTTGAGAGATATGGGATGCAGTGGTGAGCATGAGCATAATTATGGCTACAAATCTAGATGATATGTTATATTTGGGATGCTTCATACATCAAAGAGCAAGAGCATAAAAAATCCTTGAGTACAAATTAAGCTTCAAATTTAGATAATATATTATATTTGGGTGCTTCATACATTAAAGAGAGAGCATTCAAAATCCATGAGTTGTTCTCAAGTTAGAGAGAGAGAGAGAGAGAGAGAGAGAGAGAGAGAGAGAGAGAGGCATGCACAATAGGATATAACGGTGGCATAAATAAAGAAAGGCAGGAGGAGATTAAGGGGGTGTAAACCTGGTTGTCCCATCAAGAGAGCTTTAAAACTAGAGCCCCATAAGATTTCATACACGCACGCACACTTGCACGCGCGCGCACGCACACACACACTAAGTAAGTAAAGCAAAGTGTAGAGAGAGATTAGATGACCCCTCTAATTTGTTTGGTAAATGTAGGAAGGCAAGTAAGACTTGCTAACAAAATCAAAATAAAGCCACTAGATTCGGGCTTTTGTGAGTTTTATGGAGGTGAACTGTGGGTCTCCATCCTTTTTTAATTGTTTGTGAAGTTTTAAATAGCATTGTAGTGAACGGTCAAAGAATGGTGATTTCTAATGGCATTCACTATGGGCCCAAATAACTAATCGGATCCATTTTGTGTTGCTATCACAATTTAGTTAAAGGACCTCTATTTTAAAAGCGATTGCTACACTAACATTATCATTACCTAAAGCTCCATCCACTAACCTTATCCCTCCTCTAGTATTTTCAATGGCACTAAATATTTACAGCTTAAAACCCTATGAGATCCTGTAACCCTTAGAGAGAGAGAGAGAGAGAGAGAGAGAGAGAGAGAGAGAGAGAGAGAGAGAGCTTGGTAATTTTGGGATTTGTTCATATCTTTCAATCCATTTTTCCCATCCGTAAAGAAAACATTCAATGATTACAAAGGACAAATAGTGAAAACATTGTTGTAGAAGAGTTTGAATTATGCAAATGCAAATAGAAATCGCCATGTAGCATTACTAGAGCCAAAAGTGAAAGGACTCATTACAATGTCACCATAAAGTAAGTATTGGCATTTTTTATGTTTATGATAACAATTCGTTGCGTAGATATTTCTATAATTTTTTATATGTAGTGGGTGGGTCTTGTAGTGTAGGCTATTTAATATGTGCACTTAGTGCAATAGGAGGCCATTTAAAGTAAGTGATTGGAGACCCCATGTGGACCAATGAAAAAAAACACTTAGAATTGTATAGCCTCTTCTAAGCTTTTTATAGTATTACAAGATTTACTTTTTATAGTATTACAAGATTTACTTGTTTTAACAAACTTTAGCATCCTAAGGTTCCCATACTCCAATAAAAACATCTAAAATTGGTAGAAGCCTCTAGTGACCCATAAATAACGAAACTCGATGTAGAAAAAAGTATATATTTTTTTAAAGAAATAGTTATATATGTGTGTGTGTGTGTGTAGAGAGAGAGAGACACACACAGAGAGAGAGAGAGAGAGAGAGAGAGAGAGAGAGAGAGAGGGAGAGAGAGAGAGAGAGAGGCACGCACAATAGGATATAACGGTGGCATAAATAAAGAAAGGCAGGAGGAGATTGAGGGGGTGTAAACCTGATTGTCCCATCAAGAGAGCTTTAAAACTAGAGCCCCATAAGATTTCATACACGCACGCACGCTTGCATGCGCGCGCACGCACACACTAAGTAAGTAAAGCAAAGTGTAGAGAGAGATTAGATGACCCCTCTAATTTGTTTGGTAAATGTAGGAAGGCAAGTAAGACTTGCTGACAAAATCAAAATGAAGCCACTAGATGAAGGCTTTTGTGAGTTTTATGGAGGTGAACTGTGGGTCTCCATCCTTTTTTAATTGTTTGTGAAGTTTTAAATAGCATTGTAGGTGAACGGTCAAAGAATGGTGATTTCTAATGGCATTCACTATGGGCCCAAATAACTAATCGGATCCATTTTGTGTTGCTATCACAATTTAGTTAAAGGACCTCTATTTTAAAAGCGATTGCTACACTAACATTATCATTACGTAAAGCTCCATCCACTAACCTTATCCCTCCTCTAGTATTTTCAATGGCACTAAATATTTACACCTTAAAACCCTATGAGATCCTGTAACCCTTAGAGAGAGAGAGAGAGAAAGCTCCATCCACTAAACTTATCCCTCCTCTAGTATTTTCAATGGCTCTAAATATTTACAGCTTAAAACCCTATGAGATCCTGTAACCCTTACACAGAGAGAGAGAGAGAGAGAGAGAGAGAGAGAGCTTGGTAATTTTGGGATTTGTTCATATCTTTCAATCCATTTTTCCCATCCGTAAAGAAAACATTCAATGATTACAAAGGACAAATAGTGAAAACATTGTTGTAGAAGAGTTTGAATTATGCAAATGCAAATAGAAATCGCCATGTAGCATTACTAGAGCCAAAAGTGAAAGGACTCATTACAATGTCACCATAAAGTAAGTATTGGCATTTTTTATGTTTATGATAACAATTCCTTGCGTATATATTTCTATAATTTTTTATATGGTGGGTCTTGTAGTGTAGGCTATTTAATATGTGCACTTAGTGCAATAGGAGGCCATTTAAAGTAAGTGATTGGAGACCCCATGTGGACCAAGAAAAAAAAAACACTTAGAATTGTATAGCCTCTTCTAAGCTTTTTATAGTATTACAAGATTTACTTTTTATAGTACTGCAAGATTTACTTGTTTTAACAAACTTTAGCATACCTAAGGTTCCCATACTCCAATAAAAACATCTAAAATTGGTAGAAGCCTCTAGTGACCCATAAATAACGAAACTCGATGTAGGAAAAAAGTAGATATTTTTTTAAAGAAATAGTTATGTGTGTGTGTGTGTGTGTGTGTGTGTGTGTGTGTGT
>NC_141065.1:17793173-17843173 GCF_041138505.1 Cibotium barometz | reverse complement strand
GTGTGTGTATGTTGACCACTTCTAAATCTTCATCTACATTCATGGGAGCATATTAATACTTGACCTCCTAATCGACAGGGGGTCAAATTTGGTACCAACCACACTTGGTATTGAAAACTAGGTGCACTAGTCTATTTAGCATGTTAAACTTGACCTAGATTCTCAAGCTTCTTTTGTGCTTCTTCTTTGGACTAGTCATATAGTCACCCAAAGGATAAAGGGTTGAGTAGGTCCCTTGCTAAGCCCGCCAAGACTTTGTGGAGTTGCTTGGCTTATTCTCTAACTAGCTTCGTTGTGTGCTCATGTAACTCCATATTGTAGTCTTTAACTTCCAGGAAAAATCTAACTAGCTTCGTTGTGTGCTCATGTAACTCCATATTGTAGCCTTTAACTTCCAGGAAAAATCTAACTAGCTTCGTTGTGTGCTCATGTAACTCCAAAATCTTTCCATATGAGTTAGCTTATCCTCTAGACGATTGGACACCAAAGGATGAAATTCTTGCCAAAATTGGTTATTGCTAGTGGTCGGGGTAAGGTAGGGTCAAACCTATGCACTAGTGAGTGACACATTCAAGTGACTTTCTTGTTTCCTAAGCCTATGCCTTATCCTCACTATTCACCTCTTGCTAAACTACACTATCTTCTTATTATTCATATTCTATTCATGCGACTTGCTTATTTCCCATCAAGTGGCTTGCATATTCCATGTCTAGCACACTCAAGTGACTTGCATGATAAAAAAATCATAAAAACTTATTATTAAGAAAAATTGTGAAATCTCCACATAAAGTATAAGCATAAGCTATACTAAATACTCGACACAACAAATTGTGAAATCTCCACATAAAGTATAAGCATAAGCTATACTAAATACCTGACACAACAAAATAAAATGGTTTTCAAGAATGCTATATAACATAAAATGCTAAGCTTCATTAAACAAAAAGAAACAAATTAGAAGAGAATGCTAACTATTCAATATTTTACGTGGTTCATCTTAAATAACTAGGCTTATCAATGCTTGACCCCCCCCCACTCAAGAGCATGTTACCTATTAAATATTTTACATGGTTCATTTTGAATAACTAGGCTTGTCAATGCTTGAGGCCCCACTAAATTTATCACAATGCTAGATATGCGTTCACATTAGGGCTATTTTTTAATGACATAAAGTCACAACCTTTATATATACAATAGTATATTTGTTCTTATAAAATGTGTGAAGAGGGGAATATTTTGTGCGTGTGTGTGTGTGGTATACTCTTCTCTATGTATTGTATACAAGGAGTTTTATTAAAGTGGGTGAACACATGTGATAGGGTTTGAAGATTGGGGAACCCATGCATCATAATGCTTTCCTATTTGCGCATAGCTCCAAACCAGAAACTACACATGCACACGTATTAAGCCATTACCTTTGTAACATGGATGTCAAGGTGGGGTTTGTTTGGCCATTTCCTTTGTAAAATAGATATCAAAAGTGGGGTTTGTGTCATGGGAGTGAGATTTTTTAAATATTTTACTATCCAAATTTTGTATATATATATAAAAGAAGGAAAACTTGTAGAGCAATCTTGGGCTAAAATAGCCATGCATCCTTTTTTTTTGTAAAAAGGAAGCTTGTAGAGCAATCTTGGGCTAAAATAGCCCATGTACCCTATTTTTGATGGAATAAAAATCTATAAAAATACTCAAGCGGGGATGCTTTAGTACACACTTCGGGGGGCAGTTGGGACCCAATTTGGTGTTCTCTCATGTCTCTGTTTTTCTATTGGCACACTTCCGAAGGTCCGATGTACTTTCCCATTTTAGTGATATTAGAGCCCAGAGTACGCTCCGTCAGAGATGTGTGTGGGGCACTTAGAAGGTCTGGGGACCAACAGGTCCTATGTGAAGGTGCACAAAGCAACGAGGCACAAAGACTGAGGATCCACCTCGCATGACCGTCACGCTAGCAGGAGCCATGGGAAAATGCCCCGATGAGAGACATCGGCCAGGTGGTGCTAGAACAACAACGAAAACCCCACCATCCCCTAGGCACCGATGGAACAGCGTAGCAAACCACGGGCGCACAGTCACCGATGCACCGACCAGGCAACAAGGCCTTCCGGTAACACAACTCGGTTATTGAAGCAACCCGACTAACAGTAATGCAACCGGATACCTGTCATGGCAGCGCAACACACAGAAAATGGCACAACTCTCCCCGGCCAATCGGTAACACAGTCACTGTCGATGCCACACCTCACCGGCAAGAGAAGCAAGGTAACGTTGTGCTTGGCGAGTGTCTCTACAAGAGACAAAGACAAGGTGCATGCGTTCTACCACCCTATATACTCCTTCTTTCGACGATCAAAAAAGATATGTGGGATAAACTAGGTGTTGCATGGCAGTGCGAGCAAGGCCACAAGAAGAAGAAGAAGAGAAGGAGAGAGAAGGAAAAGAAGAAGAAGAGGAGGAGAGAGAGAGAGAGAAGAAAGAGGAGAAGGAGAAGGAGAAAAAGAAAGAAAAGAAGAAGAAGGAGAAGAAGAAGAGGAGAGAGAAGAAGAAGAGGAGGAGGAGGAGGAGGAGGAGAGAGAAGAAAAAGAAGAAGAAGAAGAGGAGAGAGAAGAAAGAGAAGAAGAAGAAGAGGAAAAGAAGAAGAGAGAAAATAATTTTATTTTACTTTTTTTAAAGAAAAGAAAAGAAAAGAAAGAAAAAGCAATTGATTACGTACTTCAACCCTCTTGTTTTAATAGATACGTGGGTCGCTCTAGTGGCGTCATGGCGAGATCGATTCGAGCATTTAGACGTTGGACGTAATGACTTTAGATGTGCCAATAGATATGCATGGATTCAAGACTTGAGTAAAATTTTTAGTTATGCACCTAGCTCAAGGTCAACGATATTCTAGGCTATGTGATTATTTCTTACGCAATTTATGTCATAATCATGAAGATAATAGTCTTGAATTTGTGCATGAGTGTACGCATGTTATTATGTGGTATAAGCATGATGTGCAGGTTATACCAATGATCTCTACCATGGAGCCATGTTGAGTTTTCAACAATTATCATCTCTACTCACACGATAAGTCTTCATCTTTACCCAATAATTTCGTTTTCAGTTATTCGTAAATTGTTTTAAATTCTCTATTTCTCTTAACCTTTTGATTTCGTAGCCAACTATTCATCAAGGTAAGACTCTCTTACTTTTGGAATTTATTTTTACATCATCAAATTTTATTTAATATTTGTTAATTCACTTGGACTTAATAATGATGAAGAACAAGACTACCACGACGATGACTACTCTGACTCTTAGGGTAACATATTCATTTGTTTATCTTTATAATAAATTTATTTAATACTTTTCGCAAATTTCAAGGAGAGTTCTTATGCATCAAAAGTAGAACTTCTAGCCTTTGCAAGGAAAGATACACTTAACAAGGTAAAGATAACCGGCATATACATGTACATTTCTTTTTCAAAACCTAAATTCATGTTAGCAAGAAACCTAAGTAAATAGAATCCATAATACACATGCAAATATATGGATGCACTAGTTCATAAAATAATTGAGACATACCTCTTCTGCTTCCACTGCAAGATTTAATGCTTACTCACCATGCTTGTGTTGGGAATATCTTGTAGTTACTACATTCCATAATGAATCTAACTAAATCTTGCAAGGCACTAAGTGCTAAAAACTAGCTACATTGATCACAAACATCAATCAATGTTCTCCAACAAGCATAGCGTGAATAATTATGCAAACTGGCCCTTCTATCTTGAACTATACTTTATGAAATTTTCTCAATGAATTAGTCTTGTGGTATGGGACACGAGATTAATCCTGTGTGAAGTATTCTGATGCATACTTATCTCTAGATTTGTGGGATAATTTCTGGTGGTATGGGATACTAGAATTTATTACATATAGAAGTCCTTAATACAATGTCTCTTTTACATGTCTATGATGAATAATTAGTGATATTTATCTATGATGGATAACTTATCACAAATTAAGAGTTGGTTGCGTATAAAAACATTGTGAGTGAATCCAATGTAGGAGTTTGATTGCAAGTGAATCTGATCAACTTTTTTGAATTAATTCTTAATAAGAGTGACCCATTGTGGTATAAGAATCGAGAGTGAATCTGATTCTTTAAAGGGTGACCCTAGTTGGTTGCGAGTGAATCCAACCAGCTGTGACACATGTGGTATAGTTTGTGAATACGGGTGACGCGTATAAAAACATTGTGAGTGAATCCGATCAACTCTAAGACACGTGTGACGAGTGCAAAGGTTTTATGAGTTTAATTATGAGTGAATTCGATCAACTCTAACGCACATGCGACGAGTGTGAGGACATTAGGAGTGAATCCGATTAATAATTGAGAGTGAATCCACTTAAAAGACATTGGAGTGAATCCAATGTGAAAACGATTAATGTGATTGATCACTCATGTGTGTTGATAGTTACAACTGAGAACGGTTGTCTCCTAAACTAGGAGGACTATCACGAGAGAGAGATTTTTAAAATATTTTATTATTCATTTAAAAAAAAGGGAAAAAAAGAAGGAAAGCCTGTAGAGCAAGCTTGAGCTAAAATAGCCATGCATCCTATTTTTTGTAAAAAGGAAGCTTGCAAAGCAAGCTTGGGCTAAAATAGCCATGTACCCTATTTTGATGGAATAAAAATCTGTAAAAATACTCAAGCGGGGATGCTTTGAGCACACGCTTGGGGGGGCAATTGGGACCCAATCTGGTGTTCTCTCACGTTTGTGTTTTTCTATTGGCACGCTTCCCGAGGTCCAGTGTATTTTTTTGTTTCAGTTTGTTTAGCTATTTTGCATTTCCTTATATCAACATATTTAAGAGCCTTTCCTCTTTTCATGGTTTAAAGAGCCTACCAACTTTCATGTTTGATGCAAAAATAGAGAACATATGTAAAAACATCAAACTTTTCAACTCTTTGGGCCTTGTGGATGCTTGGTCTTTGAGATCTAGATGCGTCCACTCCAACTTCAAAAAAGGGATTGCCATCATCATGATCTACATTGATGCTTGGTCTTTGGGAGATGCTTCCACTCCAACTTTAAAAAAGGGATTGCCATCAACATGATCTACATTGATTTTGAAATCATCAATGACGTGCACATCACCACATCACTATTCATATTTTTCACCAAACCCCTTTTTGTGTATCATTTTTTCCCTTTGTCTTTCAGTAACTTTTTTATGTTAAAGGGTACTAGTGTCGCTCCAACTCATGGTTATAAAAATCAAGTGTAAAGTAGTCATGAGAGATAAATTAGAGATGAAGACATGTTTAATCCTTGTAGGGACGTGTGTTGTCCTTGTGTGAGGCACAAGTTCTCCATGGAGGAGAGGCGAGTGGCTATTAGTTGATATAGGTGAGGTATGTTTCGTGTTCATTTTCTCAAAGGTTAATAAAGGTTAGCGAAAATAAAATGGTCAAAGAAGAATGTAGAAAAAGGGAAAAAAGTGAATGATGCATGGGGATGAGAATGAGTAGATGTTGGTAAGTTAGGTGTCACTTGGAGTGCTCTTTGGAGCTAGCTATAAAATGATGTGATTGGAGTTCACTTTTATGAGAGATTGTTTATGAATATATTAATGTCCTTTATAGGATATTTGTTGATCTTTCTCTATAAGGGGAGAGGGGCATTATTGGGACTTGTGAGCTTACTTATACATAGCGTGGGTACTTGGGCAATCTAGTAAACTAGTTGTTCTATGATATTCACAATGTAAAGGGTTAGAAAATGCGTGAGCAGGTTTTGAAGTCATCTAACATGCCTACATTGCCATGGTGGTATGGGAGTTCTCTACTTGGTTTTGGCACCATTCTACAAGGTTTTGTAGTTCATGTAATGGTTTTGTAGCCTCATGTGCCATTTTCCAAGGAAAATTCACCAATTTTAATGTATGTGGCCACCAAGGTAAGGAAAAATGGTGGCCACATGCTTGGATGCAATGCACAAACAATGCCCCTCATACAACTATCTTCTTTAAACTTGATAAGTGCTTCTTTTTCCTAAATAAGATGGAGTTATCAAGTGTATTGCCAAAAGACCTTATAAATTAGATGTAATAACTTTTTATCATGTTTCCATGCAAACAATTGTGCAAAATCTCTAATTGAATCGAAATTGGCACACTTGGCACCATATTTGACACCGCACCCTTCAACTAGATTTGTCGTGTGCCCTCAAAATTGCGTTTTAAGTTACATGCATGTGTATGTATTAAGTAGAAACATAAAAGTCAAATTTTAATCATTATAGAGGAGGAAAATAATAATCAATGTGCTTGTGTTTCTAGATGACATATGTCAATTTCTTTTAAGTACAAATGTTTAAAGTAATGTGTTTGTGTTTCTAGATGACATATGTCAATGTCTTTTGAGTACAAATGTTCAAAGTATTGTGTTTGTAGATGACATATGTATGTGTTTCTAGATGTTTAGTAGTTGACAAAATTTGTGTCGATTGCCTTCATATATTCTTTTATGTATTTGTATTTGACGTGTTGACTACCTTAAACAAGTCTTCTTCCAACACGTAATGAGGTAAGCCTTGGTCATTTTAAGAGCATTTATAAGAAAATATATTACATGTTGTCTTACATAAAAACCTATTGGAAATAATTTATCATTTCATAAGTTAATTATTGACTGTGTATACTTTGAGAATTGCCACATCTTCATTGCAAGTAACCTCTTATCCTAGCCTTGCACTACATACCAAGGATTCAAAAGGGTTACGACTAAGGGGGCTATGTACACGACAAGAAACTCGAGAGTTGTAAGGGGAGTTATAAGTTTTAGGGTTTTTTTTTCCAACACACAAAGAAAGGCAACAACCGCTCACTCACACCCTACCTTCCTCGTGCTCCATGGCACCATATTTCTCAACCCCCCCCCTTGGTGTCATATTCCACACATGAGGAAGGTAGCTCATAAACATTGACTATACACATGCATTGAAACATGCTCTTTTCTTTTATAGATTCCCCACACATAAAAACATGCATACAAAAGAAAATAAAGACCAATATGAACCTTTCCATATGTGAATTGTCAATGTATATAAGTATAGAAATATCTGAGTACAAAATAATATAGTACAATTATTTAAGTGCAAAAATATTTGAGTACAAAAATATATGAGTATAATCATTTGAGCTAGGTGTTGGAGCTTGAGGAAGGGCTATAGTGCGTGGAGTTGGGAGCTTTGCTATTGCAAATGGCATTGAGAATTTAGTTACATGGCTACTACAATGTTGTATGCTACTTGTGGAAGTTCAATGCATGGATTGTAGTGGGTTGTGTTGATAATGGGAAGCTATGTAGCATCACGTCGCTAGCCTATGTACTATAGCCATATGTGTAGAAGTCGAAGCCGCTGTTAATGAGACTTCTGCTTCAATATAGAAGTTATGCCTTTAGTGCTTGAAATGCTGGAGGAGCTACCAATTTAGGACAACACTCCAACTATTAGACTTCTTCCTATGCTTAATGCATGGCTAAGGGGATTTTCACAAATGTTCATTGCCAAGTTTATTAATGGACCCACACGTCCAAGAAAAAAAGTTGGGGTTGATCAAAGGCATCTAGACTCTCTTTCATAAACATAAACGGAAAAGTTTTGATATTTATGTTTTCCCTCCCTAATAGGCAAGAAGTTGTGCTGCACTAAGTGGTTATAACGTTTGCTCGATACCTACTAGGATTTATTTGAGGGATGTGTGGTTTATGATGGGCCTATCCATGTTGAGCATATTTTTCCTCAAAGCTGGGTGTGATTGGGTAGGATTGATGGGGCACCCTCATGATTGTCCACGAAGAAATATTTTGCCATGGTAAAAAAGGGATAAAACGTTCAAAGACATTTGTGAATCATGCTTAAGGCAGTGTGTTATTGTTGTGAAGAAGAACAAACATAGTTGGGATGAATGCGACTAAGGATATATTTATTGTGAAGAAATGAATGCGGCTAACAATAGATTTAGGTGTAGTCCTCACAATGGAGGCCCATCATTGGTCAAGGGCTCTAGATATGGTTTTCTAATCTTATCACCCAAAGGTACCACACATGGGCATGTGAAAATTGGTAGGCAAGTTGGCAAAGTAGTTTGATTGAGATCTAGAAGTTGTGGCTTCACAAATCTTGGTGGCATGCATGTGCTTTGGTCTGCACTTAGATGCACAACGTACTTAATTTTGCTCGGGATTTGCTGTCTATTGTTGTCAAAAATGCTAAATAAAAGCTACTCTAGATACGAGGCAATGGTTTACCATTGAATTAACCTACCCTACCTAGAGTGTCCTTAGTAGTTGAATTCAAAGTGTAAACATGTGCTACTCTGTTGTACTATGTCACTTTGAGAACACAACTACTGGAAATGGCTCCTATGTCGAGCTACAAAAGGATGTTGGAGTACTATTCACCACCTGATTTAAACACACACTCTCTCTCTCTCTCTCTCTCTAATTGTTGGCACTAATTTTGGTGCCCATATGTATGTGCAAGGGTGCTAGAGGAAAGCATAAGGCATGCAAAGAGGTAAATTGAGGCCAAGGCAAAGCCATGGATGAAGGGCTAGCGAACAATTCTATGTGAAGAGGGACACATAAACATAGATAAAGGTGGAGGACAACCACATATGAGTTGTGTGCCTAGTGTGAATCAGGATGGTCATTTTATGAAAGAAAAAAAATAGATTCATCTATACTCATTTTCTTCTCCTTGAATTGAGTTGAAGCCACGATCTAGAGCGAGAAAGAGCTCATTTGAATCGTGAGTGTGATTAATTGCATGATTAGCTTGTAATTAACTTGATTTATGTTGGGTGATTATCACACTCAAGGAGAGTGTTAAGAGAGTAAAGCCGTGGATGAAGGGTGAGCAATGAACAATTCTATGTGGAGAAGACCAAATAAACATAGATAGTGTGCCTATTGTAAACAAGGATGAAAATAAGATTCATTTATACTTGTTCTTCTCAATGAATTGAGTTGAAGCCATGAGCTATAGATAAAGAGAGAGCTCATTGGGTTTGTGAGTGTGATTAGTGTGCAATGAGCTCGTAATTAACTTAATTTATGGGTGATTATCACACTTGAGGAGAGTGTTAAGAGAGTATTGAACTTTATGTTTTTTCTTGAGTTTGATTATCAATGGGAATGATTAAGATTTAATTGATCTAATTCACGAGTGTAGTTTTGGGGTTGATGGATGGTGTTCTTGACATGGATGCTCATGAATATTTGTTGTGCATTTTTTGTAATTCGATGCCACTCTCTAATCCATACACGAAGATTCAAATCCAAGTAGTGGCAATGTAAAATGTCTCCATCACTCACATAGAGGAGGCTAGTCACAATGCAAAATAACTCCACCACTCACATTGAGGAAGATAATCACTCACAAACCATCATGCTTATCACCCAAATCACACTATATGTACATGAGCTCTCCTCCATTCTCTCAAAGAAGAAAATGTACTAATAATTCACTTTTACTGGGACCTCGTTGCTTACACCCAAACTACACTTTATGTACATGAGCTCTCCTTTATTCTCTCAAGGAAGAAAATGTACTAATAATTCACTTTTATAGAGACCTTGTTTTTCACACCTAGGCACCCTCTTCCTTATGTGAGTGTTATCTTGGGCACCTTTGTCCACAATGTTATGTTCAATGTTCCATGCCTCTTCTATCACTAGCTAATGTGTCAACCATCTTCACATAACATGCTTATACACATATGTGGACACCAAAGTGAGTGCCATCACTAATCTAAATCATGATTAGTGATATAATCTCACATTGGTCTAATGGGCAAGAAAAGCAGGACGAAATCTCAATCTAGCTACCAAAAAAAGCCTTGATTTTAGCCCTAGTGACTTCAATACCATGCACAAAGTTGGGCAAGCTAGAAAGAATTAAAACAAATGTGCCTAATCATGATTGTATAACGAGAGTAATCAAAACTTTGGAGAACCTTTGCCTCCCCTCGATCATAAAAAAGGAGAACAACACCTTCCTCCCTTAAAAAAAAAAACACTGGTAACTCCTACCTCACTTTAAATATAAAACGAAGGTGAACATTTGCCACTTACAAGAATGTACCCTCGTGTTGTTCCCTCGTGCTGCTTAAATTGGCCCTAGTTGCTATAACATTCAAGATAAAGGATGCGTTTTGCTCCTCCATGAGCAAGCTATTCCTTGGAAGTTGCCATGTGACTAGTTATGACTAGTTGCGAGGTTCATCTTCTTCATCACATGAAATTCGTCGGGGCATGAGTGCAAGCTTTCTTCCTCTTGTGATGCTGAAAATTGGCCTTTGAAGATGAGCTGCAAAAAAACTCCTTTGTCACACTTGATAGTGACGGTTGGTGGGTTGTGAAATAGAACCATGTGATGCTTTACTGTTATTAATTGAAATAGAACCATGTGATGCTTTACTGTTATTAATTGAAATTGGCTCACAATTGCACTGTGTGGAAGAAGGAATTTCTCTTGTTGACTATTGGCTCTCTTTGGTAGCATGAGTTGCGCCTCACACATAATTATGAGACATATGGATTTACCTAGCAAATTAAAATGATATGGTGTCCCATAGTGAGTTGGGGTGCATTGAAATATATTGGCCCCTCTTGTGCAAAGAAATTAAAATTAAAATTTTAGGTGATGAAGAAGAAGCAAAGACAATTGCCACATGGCCTAAGCCCCACAACTCTAGGGAAATCTTACTCTTTTCAACGTGATTTCCAAAGTTTTTTTCTGACTTTGTAAGCAAAAATGGCTGGCTTGAATTTCACGGTAGACTTGTTTGACTTTCACAATCAAATTTGAACGAGAGAGTTTGTGTTGGCCTAAGATATCTTGGGTGACTCTTTGTCAAAGTAGTTTAGGGGGTTTAGATGTTTCTGTGTAGAAACGTCTCTAGCTCGTCATGCCAAGACCTATGAAGCAACACCTCAAATTGAGTCTCTCTAGGTTGAACAACTAAGAAAATGGCAACAAGATTTGAACTCCAATTGTTTCTTTGAAAGGCTACAGCTTTACCATGGACCCGATCCCATTTATTTGATATGATTTTTGGTCCTATTCAAATGTGAAGAACAACACCACATCCATCTTGCTGTGGGTTATCAAAAAGCTCATGAACCCGGTCAGCCAACGGAGCACATAGCTTAACAGCCAATGGTGGTTTATTCTCTAGAGCTTTACACATCTGCAGTGGAAATGGGTTCTTAGGGAAAAAGTGCATGGAATTTCTAGAAAATCGAGGGAGATCTCTCGCGCCCATGCTCGTGTGGACGGGGGAGTCTTCTTAGTCCATCTCCCTACAAACCCTATTTTCATAAAGGACTTGAGAGTTACGAGAAGCATGGGATGCGTGTGCGAACCCTTGGAGTGCCCACCCTATTGTCACAGAGGAGGTCGACCATAGGCGTGTAAACCCTATGGCCATTGGCCAAGATATATGGACAGGGCCCTCTTAATTAGACTCGTGCATTTAATTGCTGAAGGGGGGGTAAGTTGTAACCCCGGCGCCCGCCCCTCCTCTCAGGCACGAGTGACGAGAGTGACAGCAGGGAGGTGGGTTTATGATGTGGCGGTGCCGGCATCGACAAGCACACGGTAGGCCCTTTGCAGTGTCTTCTTGTCTTTGCCATTTTCTGCATGTCTCTCTTCAACGCTCCTCCAAATTTCAATTCGGAAGGAGGAGGTTTGCTGCTAGTTTCCCCCCTTCCTCCCTCCTCCTGCAGTGCCGCATAGCTGCATTTTGGCTCTGCTAACCTCTTCTCTGTGTGTCGTTTGTCTGTAAAACTTTTGCATAGCCATAGCCATAGCCATAGCCATAGCCATAGTCGTATCCTTAAGATCTGCACGGCCATTGCCATTGTCGTCCCTTAGCCGTAGCGTTAGAAGCTCTGCTCGCCCATAGCTAGTGACAAATTCTGCACAGCCACAAGCTCTGCACAGACACAGACACAGACACAGACACAGACAGAGACAGCCACAGCCACAGCCACAGCCAGCCAAAACCATGTTGGTCCGACCCCCTTTCATTCCTAACAAACCCCACCCTCGCCCCCCTGCGTGTTCTGAGCCTCTCAGATCTAACCCTAACTATAGCGATCGCGTCTCCATCTCCATCTCCATCTCCATCTCTGTCTCCGTTTCCAGCAGCCGCAGCAGCAGCAACAATAGCATATCGTCTTTCGCCATCGCTGCATCTTCATCACGGGCTACCGCAGAGACCCGCACAGCTTCTTCTCGTTCGCTTTCTTCTGGCAATGGCGCCCTCCTGAACCGCCTCTTACTCGAGGAACAAGAGCAAGAAGACCCATTTGCATCTGGCGAGCGCTGCAGCGCTAAATTCTTTACAACTGATCTGCGCCTGGGCGGGCTGGACAATGTACTTCACTCCTACAGCGAGAAGTTTGTGATCCGTTGCTACGAGGTCGGCATGAACCGCACTGCATCCATAGAAACTGTGGCTAACCTGCTCCAGGTACTCTAGATCTCCCTTGGCTCAAGAGGTTTAGTACTTCTCATAAAATTAAACCATAATCGTCAGTAAGAAGTGCATGCGTGCGTGTGTGCGTGCGTGTGTGTGTGTGTGAGAGAGAGAGAGAGAGAGAGAGAGAGTGAGAGCATAATGTACATAGACTTTGATCCTGAAATTGCGAGATTAACCATAAAAATGGGTCATTTTATTTGACTTCGTGGTGTGTTAGTCTACTCTCAATTTGGCTGGACCTTTCATACTTTAGATTAGCCATGCTTGGTTTTCTACAAGCCTGTGGCAATTAAGTTTACTGCATTTAAATCAACCCTCAAGGCTCAAATTAGGCCTTCAGCTTGGTTTGCTAATCCTCCTCAATTTCGTGTAAGTGAGACCAATGCAGGTACATGCCAACCCTCAATTGTGCTTTTAAAGAAAATTTTTACTGACTAATGGGCTTGATGGGATTTGATGTGCTTAAGATCAGGCTGTAATTGTGATCTTCAAAGTATTGAGTCGTCAATGGAGCGCAGTGCTGATGAATTGTAAACCCTCAAATTGGGTCTGATGTGTTGCTGAGGATGTTAGCCCTTCAAAACCGGTTAGAGGTTGTCAGGTCGTACTGATGGAGCTGCTTTGTTTTGCCCCGCTCTGTAGGAGGTGGCTTGTAATCATGCGCAGAGTGTAGGCTTTTCCACAGATGGTTTTGCCACCACTCCATCTATGCGGAAACGAAGACTGATATGGGTTACCACGAGGATGCACATTGAAGTCGACGAGTACCCTGTCTGGTTTGCTTTTTTCACCTAGTGCTTATGTGTATTGTGCCCTCTTTTTCTTGGAGTTGATGTGCATGTCAATCTGGTTGACAAATGAATGCATGTGTAGGGGGGATGTTGTCCAAGTTGAGACTTGGTGTCAAGGTGAAGGAAAAGCGGGAACAAGAAGGGATTGGCTACTATCCAATGTGGCCACTGGCAAATTCATTGGGCGGGCTACAAGGTAAGACATTCTTGAACTCTATTCTCTTCAGGTTATGAACTAGGCACTGCAATATTTCTCCACACTTGGAAACAAATGAATTGTAGCTAACTCATAGTTGGTTTTCTTTGCCTGGGTGATCCATTGAGGATGTGTTGATAGAATTTCTCCTTTGCATGTGTTGAATGCAGCACATGGGTGATGATGAACCAAGACTCCAGACGACTTTCAAGGATAACAGATGATGTGCGAGAAGAATATGCACAACATTGTCCAACTATACCGAGGTGTGTACATGCTTTTGCCAACGCTAACTTTATGGAATGCTGTTACGTGCTGAAGGTACCTGTTTATAACCATGGCAGAAGTTTGGAAATAGGGAGAAGCCTCTAGACTGTTAATAGTAGCATTTGAAGGAGAAAAACTAACTTGAAGCCTCTAGACTGTTAATAGTAGCATTTCAAGGAGAAAAACTAACTTTGAAAAGGCGAAATGTTTTTAAACTTGATCTGAAAACTTTGATGAAACACGATTGCATCATAGTACTACTTCAGGAGTGGAAGAAATGTCTTTATATGACACTTCATGTAATCCGAATGCCAAGTACTGCGTTGTATTTAATCAATATTAATGAAGTCGATTGTTTTGACAACATAAACGGAGTCCCACAAAGCACAAAAGTGATGTGGAACTAACTGCTTTCGGAGAGGCTATGCAGATGCGAAGAGATGGAATCCTGCTGTTTGAGCTAGTACTGATGCGGCAGCGGGTGGGGATTCCATCTCTCTCTCGATAACACCGCCTATCATCGGGAGAAGGGGAAGATATTTCTTCATGAGTCCAGGAAAGCAGATTGTGATGGGAAAGCTTGAGACACCAGCCAGAGGGTCGGATGCTGGGTTAAAGCCGTGCTGCCACTTCGCGAAGAAGGCTTGGCCATACACAATGTGATGGGGCTCAGTTGCATGACTCTATCTGATGCTATAGGGGAATCAAACTCAACCTGGTAGTATCCATGCCTCAAAAGATGAATATCAGTAATCTTGCCAGGCTCGCCGATAAGGCTAGCTTGCGAAAGATCCTTCAGCTGTTTGTATGTCGGGCGGCTACCCATAATCTTGCAATCCAGGGTGGAGGCCTCCAAGGAGGCGATTGAGCTAGAGGTCCTCTTCAAAAAAGGAAGGGCAAGGGACGACGGCCTCGGTCAGGGATGATGGAGTTGGTGCCATGGAGTCCTCTTGGAGGTGAGGAGACTAGAAGACGTTGACACTCATTGAAGAAAAAAGCTGCCCGAAAGCTGAAAGCACATGACGAAGGGGCCTGAAGAGGATAGGGCTTGGGGGGACAAAGAGGATCAAGACGACGGGAGCGAGTTGGCGAAGAACACGAGTCGGTGGAGCGTGGGGCTGGCAGACAAGAAAGAGGAAAAAGTGAGGTGGCAGAAGCAAAGGGGGTAAGGCTGCGTAAAGGACATCAAAGGTAGGGGCACACATGGAAAGAGAGGCAGCGGGCAAAGGCGGGAGGTTGGAGGGAGCTAGAGGGAGAGGTGGGGCGAAAAGGAGGGGAGGGTGCACAAGAGGTAGAGGGGGGGAGAAGGGCGAAAAACGCAGGCAAGAGGGCTGGAGGCGGGGGTGCACATAAGGCAGCGAAGGCAGGCGGGGAAGGGCTAAGAGGTGTGCAAGATTGGGGAGGTGGGAGAGAACGGGGGTTGGTGGAAACAGACAGTAGGAGGGAGGTAGAGCAATGCAAAGGAGGAAGGGGGGAAGACGCAGATGCATAGATGGGGGGAAGCACGAGCTTGCTGTTCAACGTCGTGCAGACTTGATACATTGAAGGAAGAGATTGGCTCACATGAAGCCAATTCTAAGGTAGAGAATTGCCAGGGTAGTGTTTATATACGTGAGTATATGTGGCTTCCTTGCCCAAGTAAATTGGCTACAACCACCCTTCCTCCATCAGGCAAGGATGAAACCTTCGCCAAGTCCTTGACCACAAAGGTGTGTTTGTTTTTCTTCAAGTTTACATATGTGGTAGGTGCATGTGTAGAACAAGAAGTTTCGATAGATGTCAAAGAGCTCTTTGGTTTTTTGGGAGGAAACATCGTCCACCAACATCAATCTCTACAAGAGCAGTGGAACCATATAGGATAGAGAGGGGTGAGGAGATTATCCAGAGGTTGGAGAGCGAGTTGGCAGCTAGTCACCGGTAGAAGGTCCAAGCAAGAAAGGCAACACATACAGTCCTAAGTCCATCCATAGGCGAAGTGCAATCGGAGGGAGTGTTAGTGGATGCCGTAAAGCTTTCAAGAGAGGAAGTGGTATCAGTGACATAGTTTCCAAGGAAGGAGTAGATTTTGGAGGATGTGCCGAAGGAGACGACACTATCAGGCTTGGAGGTGTTCTAGACAGATGGAGGACAACCCATTGTAGAGTCCATTCGAGTTTTTGAGGACAAGGAGGAGTCATCAAGTGAGTTTTCGACTTTTCTCTCCAAATCCATTGAGGAGGAGGATGAGATGAGCGATTACGCAGAAGTGTCTATCATGCTAGTTGAGCATTAAGAGGCAGAGGGTCGCTCTAGTGCTTGCAATTCTCGAGGAGGCAAGGGTGGAGACATCATTGGTGAGCGGCAGGTCCAATAGCCATGCTATTGGAGTTGGGACTGGTATGTGGAGAAGAGAGCGAGTTTGCTAGATGATTTGTACCGGGTTGGAGCGGTGGAGCATCATTTGCACCCGTGCTCTAAGTTAAGCAGGAGGGGATGTCATGTGCATACTCTCCCGAGTTTGACGTGGACATGCTTCTACCCATTGGCTAGCTCAGAGGTTGAGTACGTGGCCAGATTCATGCCTTTGTAAGGGCTATTGTGCGAGTTCATTGTAATATTGTCTAGGTGGCCAATGAGTGTGGAGAGAGGTACTGGGTTATTGTGTGAACACACCTAGTTGGGTATTATTATTAGGGTTGGTAGCCAACTCACCAACATTAGAGACTATAAATAGGAGTCTAGGCCTTAGTCACATTCATTCATTGATCAGCCAGTCATCATTCAGTCATTGAGAGCTCAAAAGCTATCATTGAGTATCTCTATTCAGCATTGTATTTTCTTCATGTTAATAATACATGGTAGATTAGGTCATCTCTCTCTACTGTATACAGCATGAAGAAGCAACATTAGAGACTATAAAATAGGAGTCTAGGCCTTAGTCATATTCATTCATTGATTAGTTAGTCATTGAGAGTTAAGAAGCTACCATTGAGAGCTCAAAAGCTATCATTGAGTATCTCTATTCAGCATTGTATTTTCTTCATGTTAATAATACATGGTAGATTAGGTCATCTCTCTCTACTGTATACAGCATGAAGAAGCAACATTAGAGACTATAAAATAGGAGTCTAGGCCTTAGTCATATTCATTCATTGATTAGTTAGTCATTGAGAGTTAAGAAGCTACCATCGAGACTTGAGTATCTCTATTCAGCATTGTATATTCTTTATGTTAATAATACATGGTAGATTAGGTCATCTCTCTCTACTGAGTATTCAGCATGAAAAAGCAGAAGCTTGTTTGCATGGGTTTAAGTCTTTGATTAGGTGCTAATCGCAATCAATCAATCATAAACGCCAATCATAAATGCATCACACACACACACACACACACACACACACACACACACACACGAGCGCATGTGCAGGTATGAAGGCATGAGGAAAGTAGCATACTGTTCCGTGCATAGGATCAATTTTCCTTACCCACATAAACTTGGCATGCTCATCTTCCTAGATAACAGTAATCATGGTTTTGGAGGTACTCTGAATGCAAAAGTATGGTCACCCCATTTAGATCAGGTACAACCCCACAATCTCAAGTCTCATCGCTGTATGCCAAGTGTACCAGTGTACTAATGGCAAGCCTTTCTTTACGCTTTGGTGTGTACTAATGGCAAGCCTTTCTTTACGCTTTGGTGTGTCCGTGTTCAAAACGTAATGTTTAACACCTCTTCTACTGTATGTACTGTTATGCATGAAGCTGACCATTACAGTTTCAAACGGCAAGGCCTATTCTGGCTTTGGTGCAGTCACATGTGCACTATTCGGGAATGGGTACACGTTTCTTGTTGCTTTTAACACGTGCGCACCTGTGTGTGTGTGTGTGTGTGAGAGAGAGAGAGAGAGAGAGAGAGAGAGAGAGAGAGAGAGGCGTTAAGGCTCCCCAAAACACTCCCATAATGCTACAGGTATGCATTCCCTGAAGAAAATAGCTGCAGTTTGAGGAAGATACCAAAGCTACAGAATCCAGCACAGCATGTCAGATCCGGCCTTATGGTACGTTTTGACACTTGTTTTCTAGACCCAGCAGCATGTTTTAATCCTTTTTGTGCTATAAAACTGCTTGTGTTTGTTTGTTTTTTTTTGCTTTTTGTTTTTTGGCTAATAGTCTTCTCTGAAATGTGTACAGCCAAGACGAGGGGATCTTGATATGAATCAGCACGTGAACAATGTCACATACATTGGTTGGATTCTAGAGGTTAGTCTTTGCAGTGTGGGGTGCCTGTGTGGTAACTCTGTGCTGTAGTTTGCATGGTTACTACGCTCTTATTAGCTGCTGGCTTCTAGCTGCTAATTTTTTTGGGTTTTTTTTTTTGTTCTTTGTGTTCCACTAGAGCATGCCGCACAATATAGTTGATACACATCAGCTACACAGAATCACCCTTGATTACAGGCGGGAATGTAAGCATAGTGATGTGGTAGATTCCCTTGCAAGCTTGGAAACTCGCTGTGAAGAGCTAAGCAATGGAGTGTATTCACAAGCTCCTGCCCGTGGAGATGGGGCTGCTATCAATGGTTCAGCTCGGGGCTCAAAAAAAGCCACTGCAGAAGGCACTGAGTACTTGCATCTGCTTAGGTTGGCAGGTAGTGAGATTGAAATAAATAGGGGTAGGACTGTATGGAAGACAAAATCTGAAAGGCCTCAACAACACTAGGTTCATTCTTAGCGTTTGGTTGAGGTCTTTTGGCAGTTTTTTTTGAGCTGGTGCTCACAATTTTTGCGCTGGAGTTCCCTTCGGCACCCACGTATGTCAGGCAGCTTGAGTCCATGATTGGCAGCAGGATACTCCCAGAGTTTTGCAGCAGGATTTTGACTTGCTGACTGACATCTTTCATGCTGCTGCATACGTGGGCGGTATAATCTTGCTCAGAATGTAATTATATAGCTTCCGCAGATCGGCCCGGGGAAGTAGGGCGCTCTCAAGTAGATGGACAAGATTTTGGATTCAGAATGATGACTTCAGCGGGCTTGATTTCTTTTGAATTCTGGCTTTGTTGTGGTTGGTGTCACAGTTGAAGTTAGGTGTTCAGACGAAGCTACAAATTTTGGTGCCAAATTGATTCATTGGATTTTACATGGATATGGGAATTCACACGTGGAAAAATTGGCCATTTTTAACTTCAAAAACAGATACTAATACTGCAGTCTAGGTTCATGTATGATGGTAATTGTGATATGGCTTAGGCAATATGATAGTGAAACTTACTGCTTTGGCCACATCAATGTCTTCCAAAGTATCAAATCCTAATACTGCAGTCGAGGTTTATGTATGATGGTGAAACTTAATTGTGATATGGCTTAGGCAATGTCATGGTGAAACTTACTGCTTAGGTCACATGAATGTCTTCCAAAGTATCAAATCCTTGTCTGCAAATGTTACATGCATATACCACAACACCCAACACCACCCTTCACCCACCCAACCACACCCCCCCCCAAACAACCACCACCAAAATAGTAATAATAATAGTTGACTAACGTGATATTCATGTCTTAATTATTGATACTTAGGATAATTAGATGATTTTAAGGAGAGGATGGAGGATTAGGTGCAAGTAGCTAACGTATCTAGGCACATCCTTGGCATGGCCATGACTGTCGGCAAGGTTCAGCTTAGTGTAGACTAAGATCAATTTATTGTCTAATGCCTTGAACATTAACGGCTCAATCGAGAAGGGCTAGTATAACAAATATATAATAAATTACTTCTAAACATTAACCGCTCAATCGAGAAGGGCTAGTATAACAAAAATATAATAAATCACTTATAATTACTTTATCTGAATATGTATTTTTCAACTATATTCTACAACTTTGAAAGGTAACAGTTTGGATGAATAGATATTTTTGTTTGTTGATGATTATTGCGAGCTGATCTTGCCTTAACTTTGTAAGAAGCTGAGAAAACTTCATATCTGTAAGAAGCTGAGAAAGGACACAGAACTGGGAAGAAAACCATTGAACATAGTAACAATCGACACCTCAACTGCTTGAGTTATTACTTGCTGCAATTGCGTATCGTGCAGTCTTATGATTGCGATATATATATATATACTTATACTTTTAGATATATGAGTGGAGGTGGATGTCCTTGCAAGGAAGGGGATGCTTTTACTTGATTTTGTGGCGCAAACAAAGCCATGGGATTGAATGTTGGGCGCTATGTGCGTCTCCATGTGTACAGAAGCATACGGACTTCGGGTAGTTTTGGACACTTTAATGAGAAAATGATGGGTGCTGCCTGTGCTAGTGCTCTCATTCAAGATTGGAAAACTTTGCTACGTTACGTACATTGGTTGGTTTGGCTCTCAAACCAAGGAATTATGGAGAGCATTCATTGGAGTCGGGTGTTTGAAGTGCCTCTTGCGTTATCGCAGCCAAGGAAGGTCTATAACGTTGGCTGTGGAGGTCTGTAACGTTTCCGTGCTTGGAATTCGCCACGTACGGGATGTTATTGATGAGTATAGCCAATTGGGATTGCATCATAGGTCGAGAGGCGGTTTTTGGCTTTTTGGTTTACTCTCTCCACCGTTGCTAGCTTATCTAGTTTGTCTAGATTGGACAAGATTTGTGGCACTGTGGACTATTTGCCATTTTTATTTATTTTTGTTGTTCATGTTGACTCTCTTCCTTTCTTTCGTAGATCACATTACTAGATTCCTTTGATCTTGGAGATGATCTCTCTTTTCGGCACCTCGAGGTGTTTTTCTATTGTTTTTGATATGAGTTGTAGCTGTCCCACTCTGGGACAGCTATGAATGTACATTACTTTCATTAATGATTTAACGGTTTCACTTAAAAAGAAGAAGTGTGGAGTTGTATAGATAGAGAAAAAGAGCGAAAAAAGAGAGAATGGGAAGGGCAAGGGGGATTGTTTTAGGTCTTTTCAAAAGCTCCTTTGCATATCAAAGACAATACAAAAGAAACTTAGCAATCAAAGCTGAAATTATTGACCAATAGGATATTTAGATGACTAAATTATTGATCAAATAGGATAATTAGGCGTTTTAAGGAGAGGATGGAGGATGAGGTGCAAGTAGTTTTACTGCAAGCAATAGGCACTTGCCTAGCAGAGCTGCGCCTACCAAAACAGAGGTGGGGAGAGAGAGAGGGAGAGAGAGTGTTGCGGTGGTGCTCTACAGCTTAGCAGTTTGGAAATGAAATCAAAAGCATGAAAGCGCCAACCACAAGAAACGATCGATTGTACGCATACTGTTAAAAAAAAAAAAGCCTTCATATTCGAAAAAATCAGATGCAGTATACTGTTTTAATCTAAGGGAGATTGCCTTCTGCAAGAAACCTCCGTGGTCTTCTCTCTCCCAGCGGACAGATTTGGCAAGCTTCAACGCAGTTTTAATGCCTTTAAACACCATTTGATGGACAAATTTGGCACCGTATGGGTGGCTGTCATGCAATCCATGCCCGTGGCAACTTAGTGGTGCCTCGAGATTTGTTTCTAAAAATAAGCCTTGAACCTTTAAAAGTTTTCCAAATTTCTTTCCTAAGGTTAAAACAAAAGAAGATATTATTTATTCAAAAAAAATACGTTGTGGGTGCTTATTAGATTCTAAGCGATCAGTTGTCTTCCACACATCAGGTTTTTTCAAATGGAGCGTTCCAACTTACAATCAACAAGTATACACATAGAGAGTGAGGGTGGGGGGGTTTGTTATTTTAGGCCGCACAGTTATATATATGTGCTAGTATTTTGTTGTTGTTGTAATTATAATTTTTACAAAAAATATTATTATAATTCTAATGGTTCAGGTTGCTAATAATCTTTACTAAATAATTCTTCATCATTGTTGTTCAACGCGATGAATAGTTATAACCTATCTTATAGTCAATTCTTAGTTTCAAAAAGATTATCTAGTATTCACAAAGACCCACATGCTTTTGCAAAAGTCATGTCAAACAAACTACCATAGTGGGAGTTTGGGAGCTCGAGGGTGGTCGGGAGGTTTGAGCTCTTGCAAGAGGACATTTGTACTTGCCCCATTTCATAAAGGGTTTAAGAAGTGACTTTGATCAATGGTTTTATGTTCATGGTTTTTGGAGTGCTCATGTGATTTTGGATTGAGCATCCAAGACGTTTGTATTTATCCCATTTCATAAAGGGTTTAAGAAGTGACTTTGGATCAATGGTTTTATGTTCATGGTCATTGGAGTGCTCTCATGATTTTGTATTGAGCTTCTAGTGTGGGATTTGTTTAGTGATGATTGTGGTGTTGAAGATTTAGTCGATTGATTTTTCAATGTACCTTGATATATTTGAAGTGCTATATAATTTATCGTGTTAGAGCCTCAGAAGTGGTATCAGAGGGGGTTCATCTGAGGCTTGTGTAGATTGTGAACATTGTGTGCAGAGCAAGTTGAAAATGGAAGGAATGAATATGGATGCTATGTTGCAACTAATTAGAAGCAAAATACAATGATTATAAGCCTAATTGAGAAGCAAGATGCAATGATTATACGCCTTATGTAGAAAAATTACCTTGGATTTGTCAAAAAGACAGGTTTTCTCATACCATTTGGGAAGCAAGTTGTTATGGGGGTTCATGTGAGGCTTGTGTGGATTGTGAACATTGTATTCACATGTAGTAGCAAGTTGAAAATCGAAGGAATGAATATGGATGCCATGGTGCAACTAATTGAAGACAATGATTATAAGCCTTGTATAGCAAAATGACCTTGGACTTGTCAAGAAGATAGCTTTTGTCATACCATTTGGGAAGGAAAGCAAGCGGATCTTGCAAATAATGTTTAGCATGATAGACATGAAGGGGTTGTCTCATGAGGTGCATGTGACTTCTAACCGAGGAGGTTTCCTTGCCAATAAAAGAGACAATCATGACGGGGGACATTTTGACTATGAGAAGTAGTTTCAAGAAAGAGATGGGACATATGGGGTGTATGATAGAAATCCAAGCTAGAAAACAAACAACTCGAAAGAAAAGATCTAGGTGATGTGGAATTAAGGTGGGTTTTTATGTGAGCTTGAGTCTATGGGTTTGATGGAACTAAGAAGACTATTGAAGCTTGGATTGAGGAGTAGTAAGACTACTTCAATTAAAAAGAATGTGACAAAGTAGGAAAGGCCAAGATAGCATGTTTTCAATGTGGGAAACAGTACCATATAACCTTTCACTGTACAAACTAGGCTAATTTTTTGAAGCTAAAAATCAAGGAGGAGATGAAGGCTAAAGCTACAATAATAAATGAACCACCAACCACAGAGGAGTATGCACAAGAAGAGGGCATGCCCAAGTAGTGTGCTAATGTCAATTTATATATTAAAGAGTACTCATAGCTTCACATCTTCTAAACTTGTAGAGACCTTGAATTTAGAGATTATAACACAAAAACCAATATACCAAAAGAATTGGCTAGTGGAAGAAAGAGCTTCACTAGAAGCTCGATTAGATCCCTTAATCTTAAACTAGATGGCATTATTAATTTTTCTATTTGAGAAGAGGGAATAGCTAACCAAGTCTAAGGTTGTAATAGAATGTTAATTTTTCTATTTGAGAAGAGGGAATAGCTAACCAAGTCTAAGGTTGTAATAGAATGTGAGTCTAGGAGTATCTGTTATGGCTCACCCTAACCCCCCTTGAAACACATCCAACAAGAGATCACTTGGTGAACCGCACTGTTTGTGGGGATCTTTCCAATGGCTTAACCATTGAGGTCTCCAAGCTCTACAACTCCTTGAGAAGCAATTCCACCCCACCTCTCGTGAGAGCGTTGTCAACATTGTCGCGTTGCACTACGGGTACTCGTCCTCATCCCTCCTCTCACCTCACATCACTCACACACACTCACTAGCATATGCATTAGAGAGAGATTAGCAAGAGTAAGACTCAATTGCACAATGGGAGAGTATGTTGTATTATGAGAGAAATTCACTTATATACATGGCCATAAGTGTTCACACTCACTTAAACTATGGCCGGCTGGGCTTTTTAGGCTCATAAGAGGCCTAATGCTATTACAATGACTACTATCATAATGTATCCATGAATTACATCACTTGGGACTTCATCCTACATGCTACCACACGCTCTTGAAGCGAGAATCGCCATAAGTATTTCCTCACACCATTACATGCGCCCGTCCAAGTTGTAGCTTTGGACACCATTGCTTCATATCTTGAATGTATGAACCTTTGGTATATCTACCTTGACTCCTTGATGTAAGATAATGGTGGTAGCTCTTGTTAACCCTAGGAATGGGTTAACAATATCTCTGTACAAAAAGGAGGATGTAATTAGAGGTGGGGAGACCAAGCGTAATTAGAGGTGGGGAGACCAAGTGTAGTTAGAGGTGAGGAGACCATAAGCTTTAAGGCAAAATTTCACCAGGGTGTCAAAGTTTTTCTATCCTTATAAAGTAAAAGGAAAACCTCACAAGAAAGGATGGAAATCCTCCTTGTGGAAAAGCTTTTTGAGGAGTTCTTGGAAGTATTTCTGAAAGATCTTTAAGGAATGCCTCCTAGGCTCCTAGGTTATACTATAGAACTTATACCATGAGCTACTCCTTTGTTGTGAAGGCCCTTAATGGTTCAGTGTACAAGAATACACTAAATTAAAACTTCAACTTGATGATATGTCAAAAAACATTGAATTTAAACTTCAACTTGATGTACAAGAATACATTGAATTAAAACTTCAACTTGATGACGTGTTAAAAAAGCGCTCATTAGAATAAGCCTTTTTCCTTATTGATCAAGTATGTCTACAATGAGTTGAAATCACTCTTCAAAAATCTACACCTTCTTCAAGGTTGGCTTGTGCTAGTTCTAGGTTGCCACCTAGCAAAGCAGTTCCCTTGATTGGTCAACGTGCACTTTTTGACGTCGACAGTGGCAATCGAGAAAAGCATATGACATAGCTTCATTATCATAATAACAAGTAGGTGATCTGCACATTGCTGCAGAATGAAGTTTTTTCTTATATGCATATGTGCATATATATGTATGTGTGTATATAAGTGTGCAACTGTGTGTGTGCGCATCGATGTATGTGTGTGTGTGTGCAAGTGTGTGAGTGAGTGTGAGCAAGTGTGTGTGAGTGAGTGAGCGAGAAAGCACGTGTGAGTTGTGAGTGAGTGAGTGAGTGAGTGTGTGCATGTGTGTTTGTATACGCCTATGTGTATTTATAATATAATCACTTGTGCACATGAAAGCTAAGATTAGGAAAGACAGAGAAATCACCATGAAAGCTTGCATCATGTAATCAAGGTAGAAATCACATACAAATCCATGACACCTAAGTGGTTTATCCTCTCACCATGAGGATGGAAACAACTTTCCATAATCGAAATGTGTGTAAGCTAAAGGCTTCAAGATACTCCAAAGGTAATATGTCCAAAAGATACCAATGATGGCCCATGAGCTCCCTAGTTTTATACTTGAGTCCATGACCATAGTTCATATACCTAACATATATAAAGTTGCTACTTCATTACAATATTTATGTACATGTGTGTGTATGCGTTTATGTGTGACTCTCTCACATAGACACATACGCACACTCTCTCTCTTTTCACATCTGTCTTGCATACACACACACACACACACACACTCTCTCACACAGAAACTCTCTCTCTCTCTCTCTCTCTCTCTCTCTCTCTCTCTCCATGCACATATGTGACTCTGTGTATGCGTACATGTGTGTATGAATGTGTTTATATATAATAATAATATTAATATATTATTATATATTTACTATATGTTTATTGATTTATATATCATTGTTATACTATATTATTATATATTTACTACATAATATTTTACTATATATACTAATTTTCTTATTTTATATATTCAATTAAAAAAAATATAATTATCATGTTTATAATATATTCACTGTATATATATATATATATATATATATATATATATATATATATATATATATATATATATATCTTTAATTTTCTTATTTATACTTATGTATTATATATATATGTGTATATATAACATTATATTATTATAGATTTAATTTAGATATTTATTTAATATCCTTACTTATGATATGTGTACATATTATTATTATATATATTTGTATCCTATATATATTTTACACTTATTTATTATATATTTTTATATTATATTACATATTTAAATTTTCTTCTCTCAACATAGCCCTACACTTCTCTCTCTCTCTCTCTCTCTCTCTCTCTCTCCCCTTCCCCTTACCTAATATGTGGCCTCTACCCCCCCTCTCTCTGCCCCCCTCTACCACAACATGTGGCTTCTCCCCCCCCCCCCCCTCGTTACACCCTCTTCTCTCTTTTCCCTACCCTAACACACCTTGCCCTCTTCTAACTGCCATGTGTCCCCTCCTTTATGCATAATAGATAGTATAGATAGATATAGTATTACACATATACATGACACATATATATAACATGCATATGTATATTTATAAACGTAAATAAGAACACACACACGTGTATATAACATGTATATGTATATTTATAAAGGTAATTAAGAACACACACACATATATATAACATGCCCACACATGTACTAATGCAAACACACACTCTCTTGGGGAGAACAAGGATAGTGATGACCTTATGCATGGGTTGCGTGCCTCCATGCAAGAAGAGATGGATAGGTGGAAGGTAGACATGTAGGTACACATAGCAACTCAGCTAAGCAAGATGCAGGAGAAACTGGTCCAAATGTTGGAAGCAAAAACTAGCCACTATGCCTCACTAATCACGGAGCTGGAGGTCCAAGTCACCACCCTTAAAGTGGAAAACGAGACCTGGAGGCCCAAGTCGCCACCCTTAAAGTGGAAAACGAGACCTTGAGGGCACATACTCAATTCAAAGAAGGAGAAATTCAGCCATCCCTCAATGATGATGAGCTGAATACACTTAGAGAGCACATGAAGAACCTCCAGGAACAACAGGAGAAGAAGGCAAATGAGGCAACCACATGGGCCGAGATGATTAAGAAGACACAGAAACGAGGCAACCACATGGGCAACTGGATTGAGGTTGCCAAGAAGTAACGGAACCCACCATCATCCCCAAACATCATCAATGACACACTTGAAGAGGAGAAAAGAAGGAAGATTAGGGCATTGAATGTGCGAATGGTGGGATGGAAGGAAGGAGCCGAGCCAAAAGAGGACGCGATAGCATGATGTAGAAAGATGGAAATCCCTTATACCCCCTTCGCCAAGGCATGGAGGGTGGGCAAAGACACCACCAAGGAACACACACTCATCCTCAAGTTTGCGAGGGTGGAGGCGAGGCAAGCATTCCTTACCAAAAGGTGGGCACTAAAAGGAGAAAAGACTTACCTCGAAGAAAATCTCACACTAGCACTTGTGGCACACAGGAGGGAGTGCATGCCACGCATCTTGGATGCACGAAAGAGAGGGAAATGGGTAGTGTATAAAGATGGGAGGGTGATCATCACGAGAGCGACGTGTCCAATGAGACGGTGCGAGACCTATGAGACCAAGCTAGAGATTGTGGTTTGGAACTGCAATGGCGCCTTGAGGAGACAGATGCAGATTTGTTCGAGGAGACATTTAGAGGGAGATACTTGGTCTTATACACAGAGACACATCAGTGCTTGCTAGGGGAGTCGACTTCCAGAGGTGAGAGCATATAAATGGGACCCACAGCTACACACAATAGGGGGTACCCGGGGGTCGGGAGGGGTGGCTTTGCTATACAAGGAGGAGCTTCAACATGTGATACAGGTGGTCAGGCGGGATGAGGATGCACGGTTTTTGTGGGTGAGGATCTGGACATAGAGGGATTGGGACATCTACCTTGTAGTGTGCTACTTTGCACCCACCACTTCTAGATATGTCACCCATGGAGAGTCCCCGTACCTACCCCTTTATGATGACATTATGAAGTTTTCCAGTCTAGGGGACATCCTCATGGCTGGACACTTCAATGCCGCATCGGATGTGCACATGTACCCTTCTTTGAGACAGATGATCCCATGTACCATGAGATTGACAAGGTGGGTATGGATCTAGAGTGGGCATCACAGGATACAGTAGCCCGCAAAGACTATGGAGAGTATCTCTTAGCCCTTGGCGGGGCTCATAGGCTAGCCATTTATAATGGCCTAGCCAGATGGCCTGGATCCAACTCCTTCACATGCTACCCCTTTAGACATGAAGCCAGTGCAGTGGACTATCTAGTGGGATCCCTCTCTTTGATCCCAATCATTCCCAAGTTTACCATCTCGTCTTGCCCCATCGGTGTTGCAACCGACCATGCATACATGGCCTTCTTCCTCACATGCCGATACACCACCCAACCACATGCTTTGCCCCATCACCCCATCACCCGAGATGTCATTTCACCAGAGAGACCTCTTCCATCTATTTTGATCATGTCTACCACATCCTCTTCAACCTCGACCCCCACATCCCACTTGATGAGCTTACCACATAGCTCGCAGCACAGCCACTCTCCATATGTCCGCCTTCCCGCACTCTAGAGCCACCCCTACATAGCTCGCAACATAGCCACTCTCCATATGTCTGCCTTCCCGCACTCTAGAGCCACCCCTACATCACTAGGAGGGACTATCTCCCATAATAGCTCGTACGACGAGGAATGTTGTGATACCCGAGCCCTAGCTAGGCTTGAGCAGGAGCTATACCAGCTATTTCTTGGGAGGGACTGTAAGAAGGCCTGAGGATCTTCCAGGATCATCGCGCATGCGGACTATGATTACTTCACCTGGCACCTGGCACACCTATGCCATCTCTCTCTACCATGCCCTCGAGCAGCCACCTCTCCCCAATCCACATGAACCTTGTCCCCCACACTGTTCCTTCTTTCACACCTGAGCATGGTGAGAGATGCTATTGACAGGATGTAGATTGGGAGAGCATAGGATCATGATGGACTCCTCACCAAGCATTTCTCTCATGCTAGGGACACGCTAGCCCCTTTACTGGTTCACATGTTTAACATGGCTCTATGTGCGGGCTTCCCCACCAGCTAGTCATTGAATACTATTTTACCTATCTTGAAAGTAGGTGACCCCATGGACCCCAACAACTATACAGGACTATCATGATTGGTCAACCTTGGCCAAGAGTTTTGGTTCAATTTTGGAGCATGAGTTGAGTAGATGGTTTGAGGAGCAAAGACTTAGAGCACCAGGGTAGGCGGGCTTCAGGAGAGGGCACTCCACACTAGATCATATCTTTACACTACGGGATCACTGAGGAGGGGATAGCTCACGTGCATCAGATATACTACTGCTTTGTGGATTTCCGCAAGGCTTTTGATACCATCCCATGGGCCAGATTGATGAGGAAACTGTAGGATATGGGAATGCTTTAGAGATGCTCTATGAGTCAGTCTCACAAGCAGAGTATAGGCTCCAGGAGGTGACTCAGAGATCATTGACGAGATCTCGGATTACATAGATAGACAGGGAGGACTAGGAGCACATTTGGTCTATACATTGATGATATCTCAGATTACATAGACAAATAGGAAGGACCAAGATCACATTTAGTAGGAGTCCTAATACGATCCTCTTGTATATGCAGATGATATTGTTCTTATTTCTGATTCACCAGAGGGGCTGGAGAGGCATTTGGATTCACCATAGGGGTTGCAGAGGCATTTGGATACATTACGGGCCTTTTGCGAGGACCGAGACCTCACTGTGAACCTTGGAAAGACCAAGGTTCAGAGGCATTTGGATTCACCAGTAGAGGCATTTGGATGCATTACGGGCCTTGTGAAGGACCGGGACCTCTTGTATGCAGATGATATTGTTCTTATTTCTGATTCACCAGAGGGGTTGCAGAGGCATTTGGATGCATTACGGGCCTTTTGGGAGGACCGAGACCTCACTATGAACCTTGGAAAGACCAAGGTCACGATCTTTAACACCTCCCCATAGTGGAAAGGTAGATCTCCTTTTGCGAGGAGATTGGGACCTCACTGTGAACCTTGGAAAGACCAAGGTCATGATCTTTAACACCTCCCCACAATGGATAGGTATCTAGATCTACAGTATAGTTGACCTACACTCGAAAGCCTGTGGAGTATGTCACCTCATATGTATACCTTGGGATCACTTTTGTTGGACCTCAGTTCTTGATGCTGAAGGTGGCCAAAGCTAGATTGATGAGGGGATATGTAGCCCTTGGCTCGCTAGAGAGGTAATGCTCACAGATTTTCAGGAGCTGAGGACAAAGCTTTGGCTATTTGATACTCTAGTTACACCTACACTAATGTATGGTGTCCCCATATGGGGTCCCAGCTTATACCGCAATGGTATATGATGGGTGCAAGCTGATGGAGAGGCCCCTAGTGGTGCTGATCTCGCGCATGATTAGGAGTAAGCCATCAATGCCACATAAGGTTGTGCAGGTAGAGACATTAGGGAAAAAGGGAGCTCATTTTGGGGCCTTTTACGGTTTGGAAAAATAAGCTCTCAACCAATGAACAGAGGGCCAACGTAACGTTAAAAATTCACAAAAATAAGAGAAAATAGATAAAAGAAACAATATTTTATGTAGGTACAAGCGTGCTACATTAATGTGGAGATTGGTTTTTTATTCTCACAAGATCTTTGGACATGAAGATAGAATCTAGTCTGACATTTTCTCTGACAAGGGCCTTTCCGCTTCCACCTTCCTTTGAACTTTGAAATGTTGTGCTGCCTTTCCTTCGAAAGGTCTACCATTCTACACCACTGCCTCATTGTGCAACAGCCTCTTCTTTTCCAAAACTGCTCCCTTGATCCTGTTTGGCTTAGAGTAAGATGTTTCTTGTCAACTGTCTGTCTACCCACTTTCTCTTTCTTGAAACTTCACTTTGTTATCTTGTTTACATTACTTTGCTGTGGTTACAGATTCACAAGGTCTCCATGGTGAATAAAAACTATGGCCGTTCTTGTGGAAGACGCTTTGTGGATGATAATGCTATGAAGGCAGAATTATACCACACATCCTTACCTCGTCGACCTGCTTCTTCTATTTCTTCGGTAGAGAATTCAAGTACAGTCAAAACGGAAGGAACTTGGGAAAGGTTTAGTGTTTCGAAAGGAGCATGGGTGCTCATGCAACCTAGCAAAAGAAAGAGACCCCAGACAAAAAACATTTTCTTGGCATCATGGAAGGGAAGAGTACGAGATTTTAAAATCACCAGAGAGGGAAGATATCGGTGAAAGAAGTTTTGATTCAGCATGTGTACATGCATAAAGAACTTGTCTTGCGAGACTATCCAAATGATCTTCCGCAACACAGGCCTAATTGTATATTTTTCTATTGTGGTTTTGTTCTTTATGAGGTGTATGGATTTTTAAGATAAAGCTTTCTTTCTTTGCTTATTGACATTCTTGTGTTATTTTATTTCAGATTTATACCCTTCATCGTATGAGACATGGCAAAACATCGATTGTATTCTGGGATTTATAGATGTTTTGCATGGATCGATAGGAGAACAATAATACCAAGGTCGATGTGCAACAGAGCTAGCTCAATCCGGTATATTTTTTACTGATCATTTTTATCAGTTGCTGGACAATGAAAACACACATGGTGTGTTAAGAAAACAAGACCTTCCGGCATGGAATTCAGTGGATTGGCCTCTCCCACATTTGAGTGTTACAGAGGCATATAGGGCCAAGCTTTTCAAAGAAGTACAGAAAGCTCTGAGGCCCAATATTGCCACAAGGATAATAAAAATTTCTTTATGCATGCCTCTCACAGTTTTTGTAGACTTGTTTAATACCTTTCCAGTGAAGGTTTCAAAAACAATGTTCACAGTTAAAGCAACAAGTCTGGCATGCATGCCACAATTTTTGGATAAAGGTTGGGATAAGAAGACATGTAGTTCAGTGTTTTGTGAGGTTGTCCAACCTTCTATGCAACTGAAGTACATGGTTGCATCACAAAATTTCATTTTTTCTTTTTATTATAAGCGCAGTCGAATGCTAGGTACAAAACTAGTCCCAATGGATCAAGATGAAGATTCTTTTGGTGTAGAAAATAAACTTCTTGATATTGATGTTGTTGAGAATGGTGATGTGCTAGTCAATATCTCATTAAGACAATGTTGCTCCCTAGCTCAATTGCGCAATGACATTCTATTTGAGACAGAAGGTTCTATTTCAAAGGACTTTTTATTTATCTACAACAATAAGAAGGTATACCATGTGACTTATCCTAGACTCATTAAGCACTGCTATTAGTTTACTTTACCCTATTGTTTCATATTGCTTTTTTGCAGGTGCTCAAAAGAAGAGAGAGTTCAATAAAATGCAAAGACATTGAAAATTTGAAAATTGAGATAACACAGACTCCATAAACAAAGGTATTATATTCAATAAAGTAAAATTCTGTACAGAAGTGTTTAATTATATATGTAGAACATATTCTTGACAACAATTTTCTATTTATCTACAGGCTGATCTAGAGGCTGCTCTACATGGTCCAAGCTCGCCGTATCATCTTTATTTGGAGAATCTATTTTCTGCTGCTCCATCCTGTCGTGTACAGTCTCTTGGTGCTGCTCCATTGTCTCCTCTACTGCCCCTGGAGCATCTGTTTGCTGCTGCTCCATCATCTCCTCAATAACATCAGCAGTAGAGCAGGTCCTTGTTCATGTGGCTTCTCCTCATCAGCACTAGGTCCTTGTTCATGTGGCACCACATCCGCATCATCTGTGTCATCAAGGTGTATGACACCTTCTCGGACTTTAGAGCTCTCACCCAACTCGACAGTAGCTGGTACAATAGGTTTGGGGGAGGCATACTTCAAAAACTTCCAAATTATATCAGCTCTGAAACTATATACATAGTTCGAGCTGAAGCTATCTTCTCTCATCTGCAATGAGATATGATGATTTAGAACACTTTGTACCAATATCAAAATTTTTGAAGCTAAATGAAAATTATTTTTTCTTACAAGCTCTGGTTGTCCTATCTCAAAATAGCTTGAAAGTATATATTTGGCACTAATTAGCACTCTCCAGCCGCAGCTACTTGAATCATCTTGTTGTGGTGTCTGGATAGTTGGAAAAATATGTTAGAAACTGTTAATATCTGAACAAAATAAAATTATTCAATAAGTTCAAAGGCATAGCATGAAATAGACATCAGTAGAGGGAACGACTTTCTACCTCTAAATCTATTGGCTCTATTGAATCCAAAAGATTGACATTAGGAGGACAGTGATCCAATGCATCTAGAAGCCTTCTAATACAACTACAATACATATAATTCAGTTAGTGTGCATTAAATCCAAATAATGAAGTTTAAAGTTAAAAATAGCACATAAACCACTTACAATTTCACCTCTCTGTGTGTGTTTCTAAGAGAGTTGAATAAAAAGCATTGCTTCTGGTGGATGTCAATAGAAGCAAAGCTCCAGTGGTCACTGCATAAGGAAAAAAGCATTAAGAAATCAAAGGCTACAAGAGTTCTCAATCTTGAAGAAAAATCCCAAAAGAAGCAGTCACCCACATACTTGTTATGGTATGGAAGTAGCAAAATATTGACATGATCAAAATCACAGTGTCTGAACCAATTGGAAATATGCATGGGAGTTTCCTTTGGATCTCTTAACTTGAAGGAAATTGCAGGATCAATAATATGAACTGTATGCTATACAGCATGGTTCAACCAGCTTCTCATCATGCTACATTGGACAAAACAGTAATTAGGGTAAGGTGTAAAGGAGGAGGTACAATAAGGATTGTTTTGCAAACAAATGTAAAATAAAAGACACTTACTAGAGCATTGCAAGAATGATAGTATCTGAGCAATACTCATTCTTATGAGCCAATGCTGCCAAGCATGGTTTTGTCAAGTCAAAATTATTCTCTGAAGTTTCATCTTCAATATGGACAACTATGTTAGGGCCCAGCTCTTGTAACCTTTTCTGTATCTGCAGCTCCATCTGTACAGTCTCCACATGTATATAGCAGATTTGGATTCTTCTATTTGCTGCTTCAGTGACTCCTCATAAGCAGCTTTCCCTCTGGTGCTCTTTGAGTGGGTTACTTCAACAACCTTCACCTTATCTACCTTCAATTTCCTTATAGGTGGAATTAATAATATGTCTCTCATTTTTATGTCATGCCATTCCACAGGATGGACCAGCTTGTCATACCTCCATCTCACTCTGGACAAAGTGTTGAAGTCTTTGGCCATCAGAGTTACCCTGTGAGCATGGGCTGCTACAAGCATTGCATCTTCAAAGTACTTCTCCAAGTAATCCTCTGCCATTTCCTGTAAGGAAAGAATGGCAGTCCTGTTCCACCTGAAACCAAGGTGCCAACTATCACATATTTCTCTCATCACTAGTCTCTGAAAAGGTGCCTTGGGGATTGCAAAGCCTATAGCTTTTTGTTGCTTCCTGATCTCCTTTAGCACACATGCAGAATGTTTTAATCTCTTGGACTTTTGCTGGAGCATGCTCATTGGCTTCCCCTTCCTGCCATGTGTAACTCTTTCCTTTGGAGGCACACTAGATTCCTTGATATCTGCCCCAGCTGCTGCTGCTGCAAGCCCTGGTCCCTTGCCAGCCCTCCTTGCAGTTGCCTTGGTTCTTGCCATCACTCTGAAAAGCTGCATACAAAGCAATGGAAAAAGATTACAACCATGGAGAACATGGAATGATACAAGAAGGCAATGACAAGGTGAATAAAGCAACATTTAATAATTTGTAACAAAACGCGATTCTAATAATTTGAAATTTCTAACAGCTCACCATCGCGTTTTCCTGCAAATACTTGAAACAACATGCTATTACATTCCTACAGTGAATTCTCTGTCTTTACAACTACAAACAATATGGATTGAGTTTATGCAAGGAGTATACAGCCTTCAATAGCCTAGAAAGACAAAAAATCACAATGATAGGGGTGGATGAAGCAGCAGTTTCAAATTTGCAACAAAATGCGATTTGGGCTGTTTGAGATTCCTAAAGCCCTCTCCTCGCATTTTACTGCAAATTCTTGAGGCAGCATGCTGGAGCATGCCTTCAGTCATTTCAGTGTGTTTACAACTTGGTGCAAGATGGATTGAGTCTATAGAAGGCAAGAAGTGATCAAGCTCTCACTCAACAAGCCCAATTCAAAAGTCTTCCTGCTTCTCCTTGCAGTGGAAAAAGCTAAGGAATGCACATAATATTTATCATAATATCTAAGCTACATCACATCAATCAGTACCTTACCCTAATATACTATTAAACAAGAAGAAAAGGAAATAGAGTGTCTTACTGACCTGGAAGCTATCTGTAGGTGTGCTGTGCTGGTGATGAGTATCCTGTGCTGGGGATGAACCTGTGCTGCTGGTCAGGATGCTGATGGTGTAGAGTAGGGAGGTAGAGAGGCAAGAGAGCTGAGTTAGGAGAGATTAAATAGGAGTGAATAGATTATTGCAAAATACAAATAAAGTAGCTAATAAATACCACACGTGTGGAATGTAGTCGTTTTTCACACGTGTGGGTCCCACCCAGATCTTTTGGAATTTGAAATTTGACACGTGTGAAAGTCACTTTTTGCCTTGGAAATTGTGCCAATCATGATTTCATAATTAGATCCATTAACACTCTTCCCTCCCCGTCTTCCATCCCTGCCAGCACCCTCCCGTCATCCTTTTCCTTCCCCCTCTGATCACTTCCTACCCAACACACTCCATCCACTCTGCAACCTGTCTGAAGACTACTACCACTGCCAGATCTCCAAGTTACCTAGGCTGCAACTCAAGTTTGGAAGAGAGCAAGAGAATCACCAGGGCAACTCCAACAGTATGGAAGAGGAAAAGAAAGGTCAGAGATCTATATTCTTTTCAATGTTTTCTGATATATATTTCTTCCATCTATAGAATTCTTGAATCTTACTACCTAGGAATCTGGTACATCACCCTAGGATTTGATTAGAGATGGATATGAATAGGACTTAGAAGTTTGCAACAAAATGCGAGGAGAGTGCTTTACATTTTCCAAATGGTCCAAATCGCGTTTTCCTACAAATTCTTATATTAGTTTTAGTTTTTATTTCTTCCTCTTTGTTTTGCTCTCTTTTGCCCTGGGGAATTCCTCCTAGTATCATTTACTGTCCAGAACATTGTAAGATGTTCCTAGCATTTGATTGGAGATGGATGTCAATAGAAATGGAGAATTTGTAACAAAATGCGAGGAGAGTACTTGACATTTTCCAAATGGCCCTGCATTGCGTTTTCTTGCAAATTCTTGTGTCCCTTTTGGTTTTCACTTCTTCCTCATTGTTTTGCTTTCTATGTCCCTGGGGATTTCTTTCTTGATGATGAGAAAAGTTTTTGCTTTGGAACAGTTGATTCTCAGGCCCCTCCTTTCAAGAGGAAGCTGGACTTTTCTGCTGCTATACTTAGACCACAGCAATCACCAGGTGATTCATGTGTGCTCATGAAGAGAGTTGTTTGGTGATATCCTATACATTCCCTGATTGCATATGTCAGCATATAGAGTTCATGATATATAAATTTTTGTTCAGGCAAAAGCAAGAGACTGGAGCAGAAAGGTGAGTCTTCCCTTTCAAAACAAAGGGAACCAGAAGAGGACAAATCTCTAGATTTGCTCTCCTATTTGACTTTCTTCACAAGTGCAAGGCTCAGAGGAACTTCCACATATACCATAGTATTTTCAACAGGGAGTTCACTATGAGCTCTGTTTTGGAGCATCACAGAGATTTTCTTTCAGACCATTGGGATACCTTCAAACAACTGACAGAGGCAAGAAGAATTGTGGAAGGTGAAAAGGTTTTTGTGCATATAAATCATATTGTCTCCATTGATAGGCTGAGGTACCATGTGAATAGAAGATTTGACAGCCTGCCTGAGGAATATAAATTCAGCTGTAACTTGCACACCAGAAAGTGTAGAGTGCTTGAGGAAACCATGGCATTCCTTATGTACATTGTCTTCCATCAGCAATCTCTAGAAGAGCAAGGGCAGGAGGCTGAAGAAGAAGATATATCTGTAGCGGAGGTAAAGGAGGATATTCCTTTGGCAACAGATATGACAGAGCATGAAGAAGATATCAACCTCGAGGATGAGGGGCTGCAAGTGGCTGCTCTTGACCTTGTTCAACTGAGGACTGAAACTCTTAGGGCAGCACAGCCAGTTGAGGATTTTGATGTTTAGAGCAGCAACTATGCAGTGTCCATGCTTCCAGGTGTCTTGATTGGTGGTAAAGATTATGTTTTCCTCCATGATATAGAGTGTATGTTCAATTTGAGGGAGGACTATGCCATTTCCCTTATTACCCAGGCTTCAAGGCTTGACAAGGAGGTTGGCATAGAGGATGACCATTCACTACTGGCTTTGGAAACAACTTTTGATCCTACAGAGGCCCTTACTATTTGTTTCAAAGAGGTTGAAAATTTCCAAGAGCCAGATGAAGCTGCCTTCCAGCTCACCCAGGAAACTATGAATCTCTCAGCACTTCATAAGGAAAAGCTTAAAGAAGAGGCTGGACTGGAGGGGAGAGGAATAAATCTTTGGAAAGATGAACTTCTTGTTGCTGATGAAAATGAGAAGGTATGATCTTATTACTTCAAATCAAATACTTTATCTTGTGTTTAAATGTTTTGTAGTTATGTATTATTGTCTCACTCCAATCTTTTGATACGTGGCAGCTACAAATTGAGGATGACACATTCCTCCAGAGAACAAGTGGAAGCAGGCCGGCTAGGGGTTTGGCAAAATGTCAAGCCTAGCTCATTATATTCATGATCTAGGCAGTGCTAAGATCTTGATTTACCATAGGCAATTGAGCAACAATGGAGAAGCCATTGTTTACTTTTTTAAATGTTTGTCTAGGGTTTTAGGTGGACATGATCTTCCATGGCAAAAGGAAAAGATCATTTTAATAGAGAGGTTGTCCGCCATAGATATATTTGGGGATTATGTGAATAAGCAGGCCTCTAGGGCCTCTTACTTTTTGTCTTACACTTCTTATGCATTAGCATGTGGTGTTAAGGAGCCCAAATGTCTGGAAGGCTATGGAAAACACAAGCTCATAAGGTTTCGAGAGCCACCCATGATTGCATTAGGCCACACAATCCAAGAAGAAGAACACGTGGAGATAGCTGAAGACAAGGATACCCCTCTCAAACAAGCAACAGAGGCAAGCATTGATAAACAAACAGTCGACATCAAGCCAACAAGCAACAGAGGCAAGCATTGATAAGACATCAAGCCAACAAGGAACAAAAAGAGTCCAATCAAGTTCAAAAAGAGAGTTCCGACTGGCATGCCTTGGGAGTAATAGGATTTAGTCATCAAATATAGCACAAACATTATGTTGAAGTTGAATTGATTTGTACAAAGTCTTTGATCCTCATCAGTTCCTTGTCCGTACGGACGATCAGTACCCTTTTGCATTTGTCCCATCACCGTACGACACTTCAGTACTCTTCCCACACTCAGTAGCTTCTAAAAGCGTTTCACTTAGTACCTTATTGGTAAGGATCAATAGTGTGTCTAGCATAATTAAGTAGTATTGATTGAATTTTTTGTGTGTAGCTCATGGATGTATTGATGCTTGTTAATATAGATCACATGTTTCACAAAAGAAATACTTTTGATGGAGTCTCAAAACATATAGGCATAACACCAAGAGTCACTTGTTCCACAGAATAAAAATCTATTGATTGAGTTTGAAAACATGTGGACATAACACCAATAAGTTACAAACTGCTATTCATGTTTACTTGTCCATTTATGGTTTCTAAATATCTTTGAATCCCTCCATTGTCTATGTCTCTCTGCTGCCATTGAATTGTCCAAAGTTTGTCTTCGTCTTTGCTTTTGGGCTAGAATAAAAGCAAGCTTGACTTTGGAACTAGCAACTTTTCTTTTAGCATGCAGCCTTTGTAGAATGCCTCGGTAAAACCATTGGAAGACTTCCTTCAGACTATTTGCCTTTTGACTCCCTCCATAGTGTTGTGTGTGTCTGAAAAATGCATTACGTGCCATGTAGTGAGACTTCTCCATGCCTTGGGTAGACCAAATTGCTGGGCATCCATACTTTTTGACAAAATAGGGAAGGTGGTTGTAGATGATATGTTGTTTTCACAGAGACATAAGAATGCATAGTAAGTTATAAAAGAAAAGAGGATCACACTTAAGTAAAAGAAGAAGACATCACTTTACCATGTAGTGAGTTATATTGCAGGCTGTCCACGTGTCTTTCATTGACTTCCCAAAATGTTTAATTGCCTCTTCAAAGTTCTTGTAATCACTCTTTGTCCATGTTACATTGTCACAGAACATGAAGAGTTGATCAAGAGACCTCCACACCTCTGCCTTCACATTTCGTGCTTCCCCATCTGCCTCATGATCTTTCACGGTATTATGGACTTGCTTTCACAATCCATAACTAATCCTTGAAACTGTTCTACCTTGCCTTACTTGCTTACTACTGTGTTTGGGTCGAGACAAGAATCTTCTTGCCTTAACACCACCAATAGAGGGCTTGATTGGTACCTCCTTGCCATTGGTAGACTTTTTAAAATCCTTTGTGATATGAACATCACCTCCATGCAGACCTATATCGGATAACACTTTTCCAATGCATGAAGAGCATCCTTTCTATTTCTTTCGGGACGGAGTTTCCAAGCAAATCCAATATACAAAAATACCAATTTCTCAATAATTCGACATAGAGCATGCAATGTGCATATGTGAACATTACATAGTGGAATGTCAAGAATGGCCTTGAAGTCAGGGTCAACTTTATCTCTATTAGGTGCTCTCTTCCACCATTTGGAATCCATTACTTGAGCTGATTCTTTGCAGTAAAGACAAGGAGACTTTGAGTTACCTCCTTTACTAACGTTATACATGCACTTAAGTGTTTTAAGATCCCCCGCCATGTGTCACTCTACTTGAAAATTACCTTTTCTTGCAACATGGAGATTCTCTCTTTGCACTCGTCTTTTAATTATTCTTGGTATTTCCGTGTGGTGAAACACCCAATCTAGTGTTTCATGGTCTTCTGTCTTCACCTGTGATCATACAAAACAAAAGTCTTACTATAAAAGATTTGAAAACATTGACTAAAATCAAGTACGAAACAAAAAATGATCATACCTGGAACGAGCCTAACCACCATATGTGTTTCTCCGACTGCACACTAAAATACTTCGAACTCGCTTCAGTCAATGATGTATCAAGTGCTCCATTCATCAATGTAATAGTAATCCTTTCCATTTTCTTTTCCTTTACAACCTCACACTCATCCAGTTTGATAACAAATTTCAAAATGCCTTTGCACTCTTCAAATGTTATTCCATAAAACTCGACCATTCTTCTTTGAAGTTGTTGTAGATCTACAAATATATTGTTAAAAGAGGCATAAACAGTGGTTCCTTTACCACCATGAAATATTTCTTCAATATGGATATAATGTCCAATAAACTCATCTATACTTTCATTCAAATGACCTCTTATCTTCCACACGGTTGCTGGATTTGGCAGTAAAACTCGTTTAATCCTTTGATCTCTCAAAGTTGAGGATATCGCATGGAAAATCGAACTATATCCCTTCCTGCTAACTCCACTAACATCAAGAGCCTCTTGGATTGTAGTACTATCAACTTGATTATTGGATATAAAGTCCTCTACAACATTGCGTTTGATTGTTTTGTATTTTTTTTCTTCAATCAAACCTTTTGCTACACCACAAGAAAGCAATCCTTTCATTTGTTTAACTGGAAGAAGGTTGGGATCCATATTTTCTTTTGCAGGCTCCAATAGTTTCCTATAGTAACAACACAATATGCCTATATTATTCAACACTTCCAATCTTGTTTTGCGTTAATGGAAAAAATAGATAGTCATTTGAGAGCATTTTTGAGTAATAAAAAATGAAAAATTACAAACTAGCCTTGCTTCCTGAATTCTTCGCTTGCATCCACCAGTCCCAGCCTTCAAATTTGCAATGTTTTTAATCTTCCTGCTTCGTTGTCTGTCTCCAAGCACGGTTCTCTTCCTTCTTGATCTTGTCAACTCTTTTTTACTCTTTGAATGCTCCTCAATTTCATTCTCCAACTGCTGCTCCAATTTTGCACGAATGGCTATCTCTTGAATCCTGGCCCCCTTTTCTTGTAGGTACATTGTTTTATATGTTTCTGCAAATGCAGACTGTGCTGAAATATAACCAAGAAGTCCATTTTGTCTATCGCCCGCAAACCTCAGTAGTGTGGTTGGATTGACAAATGGAGGTGTAGAGTTTTTTACTAGACATTTTGGATATATGCTTCCATCACACCATAAGTCAATATGTTGGAGCCCTTCTCTTCTCATATTTTCCCGTTGTTGAGCATTCAGCACCGTATCCTTTCGTCTTTTTTGTGCTGGAGCATATTGTTCTTCTAAGTCGATGTGAAGATGGTGTAATCGCTTCTTCTGAGATTGTGACTCACTAGTATCGGCCATTTTTTGTGCTTCTGAGGTTACAAAGTTTGCTTGTCAATCTCATGGTCTTTTTGTAACATGAATCGTGGAAGTGTGGCGGTATCCATACAATCATTAAGTTCAGTGATGCATTCTTTATGAGAGGCCTGCACACGTCGTCAAAAGAGATGCGGAATCTTCGGGAAACAAAAAAAACTAAGGAGATATTTAATGCAAAATCGTGTTAGTTAGACAAAAGATTATCTTATTCTTTTCTGAACTGACAGTTTGGTAGTCCTTCCTGACAGTTCTGAGCCACGTTTCCATATTTTATTATTTTTGAGGTCTTTTAGGAGAGAAATAAATCGAAAAATAGTGAATTTCTTACAGGGCCCCAAAATGAGCTCCCTTTTTCCCTAATGTGGGGGCTGCACCGATAGTCATAGAGGCTTTATTCCAGAGAGTGACATACTAGCACAAGCTATGGGAGCTTCCACTGGGGAAGGCGGTGGGTAGAGCAGCTGGGGAGGGGGCGCAACAGCGAAGGCGGGCGGGGGGGGGGTAATGGAGGCGGCGGGCAAAGCAGCGAGGGAGGGGATGCAGAAGCGAAGGCAAGCGGGGGGGCAAGGGAAGGCACGAGGAGCGAGGGGAGGTGAGGAGGCGAGCAGGTAGGGAGGCGAAGGGCGCAGATGTACAGGCAACGCAAGCAGGGAGGGGGCCAGGAGCTTCAGCGAGCACCAGTCTGCGTTGTACTGACTTCCATTAACAAGGTCAATATAGTGCAAATTTGAAAAAATTTGGGTGATCTCTGCCGCCCCATACTCTCGTTTTTAGTACAACAACTGACTTTGAGCTTTAGTACAACGCGATTTAGGGCTTTACTCAAGAACTTCCACCCTAAATCACGCTGTACTGACTTGCATTATACAAGGTCGGTATAATGTAAATTTGAAACCAAATGGGAGATTGCCAGCCCAAACTCTCGTTTTTAGAAGCCACTTTTTAGTATTCTCTACATATTTGCACAATATAGACCTAGTATATTATAATTTAGAACAATGCGATAAAAGGCTTCACTCACCAACATTCACCCTATATCACGTTGTACTGACTTGCAATATACACTCTCATTATAACGCGAATATGGAAGCCTACTTTTGATTGGCTATGTTGTATACTTGTGCAACGTGAAACCATACTATTGTTATATACAACAAAAAATTGAGTATCGTGAACTTTAGAGGCCCATTTGTTACATATTAGTGTAATATAGACCTTGTATAGTGCAAGTTAGTACAACACGATATAAGGCCTCCCCTCGTCAATGCCCAATGTAAATCTTGTTGGAGTCCTTAAGACAGCTGAGATTCGAGGGAGATACAGAGTGCTGGTACGCATAGTTAGGCACTTGGTTTGGCATGCACGATGACATGAAGATGGAGGCACTCCCCCTGTTCCAGTACAGCATAGAGGCCCCATATTTTTCTCTTAACTGCACACAGAGTGTAACATGGTTATCAGGAAGGACATTGTCAGATTGGATACTCAGAGGAGATGGAGTTCACCTAGTTGTCCACTGGGGACAAAGATCGCCTTCTACAGAGATCACCTCCTATACCCGATAGAGGATGGCTTCATCATCCACCCATGCTGCATGGACACACACCTATCTTTTGGGGTGAGATGTGCAATCGGCTAGATCCACACCTCATCCCCCCAGTTGAGAGTGGTGGAGACTGCGAGATATGGGCCCAAGGCGGCCGCACCAGAGGACAGGATATGCCAGCTCCGTTACACAGAGCCCGAGACAGAGGATCGTTACATATGCCGATGACTTGCATACCATGAGATTCAGGGGAGGCTCCACTGCCTCTTCCGAGCTAGGTTTGGACCACTTTCCAGGATAATGGACTTCTAGGATCAGAGATGCCTAGGACTTTTTCTTCTAGAACCATACTCGTGCTAGTGTAGGTGCTTGGTCGAGAGCTGTGACACTCGACAGAGCCACATAGTTATGTAGAGCTCGATGCCCTAGACCCCATGGCCCTCGCCCATGGCCATGCCACCAGGATCTGGGCCATCATCTCCAATCATCACCGGACCTTCTTGCGCCAGCTTAGTTTTACCACCTTGAGCATCATGTCATAGCGGCTCATGAGGGATGTATTAGGGTGATATGAGAGCGCTCTTCTCATGTACCTAGATCAGATTTTATAGTTCTAGATTTTTGTTATCTTTGTTTATTACTATTTTGTACCTAGGATGATGTACCTCATGGATATGATGTAACCTTTTGGTCTCATAGGTCAATTTGGCCTTTTGAAGATGTTAATACAACTTTCTTTCTTTCTCTCTCTCTCTCTCTCTCTCTCTCTCCCCACACACACACACACACACACACACTCTCTCTCTCTCTCTCTCTCTCTCTCTCTCTCTCTCTCTTTGTCACACACACTCTCTCTCTCTCTCTCTCTCTCTCTCTCTCTCTCTCTCACACACACACACACACACACACACACACACACACACACACACACAGAAACTCTCTCTTACACATGCACACATAGAAACTCTCTTACACACCCACACATACACACACGTGCACACACACACACACACGCATGCACACACACACACGCACGCATGCACGCACACACACACACACACAGAAACTCTCTCTCTTACACACCCACACATACACACACGTGCACACACACACACACACACGCACGCACACACACACACACACACGCACATGCATCTTCTCTCTCTCACACTCTCTCTCTCTCTCTCTCTCTCTCTCTCTCTCTCACTCTCACACACACACACACACACACACACACACACACGTAAATATATATTTTATATAATATTATTTGTTTATATTTAGACACGTATACACATATATCCATATATAAATAGATTTATATACACACACATACACACATAATTTTAATTAATTAAATTTTAATGGGTGGGATGCGTGGTGAGGCGTGCTCACTCTCAAAATAAATGCATACATGTAATATCTATTGTATTTTCTTTATAATGAGAGAGAGATATCTACACATTGGATTTTTCATCACATGTAGCTCGTCTTTTAAGAGGGAAGTCCCTAATTTTTCTCTCAAGGTAAGAAGGGATAGATCTCTGAGAAAATTAAAAATTGGGAAATGGACAAAATGAATAACTCCTCTTTCTCCCTTGGTCCTCTCCCTCCTCTCCTTTGGCCATATGGAAGGGCAAATAGCTTGTGTTTAATAAGAGTATAGATATAGACTAAATTACCATATTTATAATATATTAATATATATTTGTTATATATATCTCTTTAATTTTCTTATTTTTTACTTATATATATATATATATAATATTATATTATACTAAATTAGTATCGATTTAAAACATATATCTATTTAATATCCTTATTATATGTTTACATATTGTTACTATATATATTTTATACTATATTATTTATTTAAATTTTCTTCTCTCAACATATCCCTACCCTTCTCTCTCTCCACCCCTCATCCTCACAAATATCCCTACACTTCTCTTTCTCTCCACCCCTATTATATAACATATCCCCACACTTTAAATTTTCTTCTCTCAACATATACCTACACTTCTCTCTCTCTCTCTCTCTCTCTCTCTCTCTCTCTCTCTCTCTCTCAAAGATCCAAAATGTGCATCCTCCCCTTCCCCATCACCACCTTCTTCTCGCTTTCCCCTACCCCAACACTGTCCTCTTCCAACCGCCACGTGCCCCCCCCCAAAAAAACCAACTTGCATATAATAGATAGTATAGATAGATATATTACACACACCCACACACACATTTAAATTACTTCAATTTATATTTATATTTTATTAAAATCTACTTTTATTCACTCTTTCTTTCTCTTGCCCCTAGGCCTATGCCCATTTCTCTCTCTCTCTCTCTCCTCTCTCTCTCTCTCTCTCTCTCTCTCTCTCTCTCTCTCTCTCTCTCTCTCTCTCTCTCTCTCTCACACACACACACACACACACACACACACACACACACTCATACTCATGTAGTCTATTTAAAATAACCAACTTAACAAATTTTTTTTTTTGTTGGGGAGAACTGTTTTCAATGGCTTTAAATTAGGCCTTATAACTTTTGGATTTATCACCATAAATGGGCATAATCGCACTGGTTACCTTTGGCTATCACACTGGTTACCTCTGGTTGCATGCAGAAGGTTGCTCTGCACAAAATCTCATGCAGATTATTCATGAAGGCTCATGGCGGTGGTAGCTTGCATCCTTTGCTCAGCCTCGATTATAAAAAAGGACATCATATTAATACAGGTGAGTTACACAAACTCACTTAGCATGTGTAGTGTATTATAGGTCTTTTCGACGATGTCAATCGTGCTTGATTCGGCTGGGAGCTCATGCTCTCAAGTACTCACAACTATGTCATGGGTTTGTTGTACTCTCTTAACTACCCACCACGACGGTTTCTTATTTCATGGGATAATGCTTCTTTGAATCCCATCTGAAGGATTATTGGGTATTGACGCAGATCTGCTGGCTACTACTGCCTGATGGGGACGAGTTAGATAGGCTGTACTGTGCTAATCTCAAACTGTGAATTAAACTAGATTTTGAGATCTACATCCTGGTATATAATCTGATTTAGGGTTATGCTGAGTTAATAGTTTTCAACTCATAAGGCATTCCCTTCAGGTTTTAAAATCTCTCTCTCTAATAATAAAGAATCTAAACCCTATATTGAAGATTTTGACTTCCCCATGAGGGCATTGCTTTGTCTCCACCTTTGACAATTTGTTGACCAAACTTAATGGCTATATTGATTTCAATCCCATCACTTGGATAATTCTCTCTAATTGTTGAACCCATTTATGAGGTGCTCGGGGGTTTACACATTTTCCTTCAATGATTTGCTAACTATACGGGCTAGGGAATATTGTAATGAGTTCTTTGGCAAGATGATCATGAGGTGCCATTGACAAGCATATAAGACTTGGTACATATAGGCTGGGTCTATTGCTAAGGTCCGCTATGGTATTGAATGGGCATCTATCTCTTCGGAATGTCTACATTCATTTACACGGTGTTGACTACGAGTTACTTGATCCTTTGAAGACTTGGCTGCATGCTAATTATCTGTTTACTAATGGTGGAATCTACTAGAAGGGTCTTCCCCCTCTTTGAGGTTTTTTTTGGCCTAAAATCCCGGTCCTGATTCTACGGCCTAGTATAGGGATTCATGCCATTTTCCTTTTACTTTTGATGATGTCTTTTGCTAGCTAAAGACTAATAAGATGATCCTTCATTAGGTGACTAGCAATAGAATAGATAATATAGGTCAGCATGTTCTATTAAGCCATGGCATAACATGCAAGGTCTATTAGTTTACCCACTATGGGGACTATTGTGCAATCTATTTGTTTTTACATTCTCTGATTAGAGGATGTTTACAAGATACATGATTGGTTGAATTACATTACTACATATATATTGGCAAGGTTATCTTTACCACTTATGATAAATAACTGGTTATCAATTTTGAAATTGACAGACACACATAGAGACCGACTCCTAAAGTTTAACCTAAAAACTGGAAATAGATTAATTGACCCAACTATAGCTTAAATCTGGGGGTTCTTTGAGTGACATCTATAACATGTGGTAGGTATTAGGACACCTATAATACACATATAGGATAATAATCTGTTTGTCTATTTGGATGGATGCAGGTAACATGATCTACCCTCTCAAATGTTTTGTAGTTTAAGCTTTACGACACATGTTTCACTGTTTGAGACAACACACCCTCCTTTAACTTATGACAAGATTATTGTAAACAATATTATTATTATGTAATCATGTTAAACACTTTATTTATCAAGAATGTTTAGGTTCTCAAACAATTTGTTCGGCTATGGATATGTTATTAAATGTAGATAAAACACACACACACTAGCTGTGCAGAGTATCCCTTTTTTCACAAAAAAGATATACATGACCCATGGATTGAGAATTTTTGACCTCAGAGTTTAGCTTCCCTCACTATCATAATTCTCTAAGGTCGATAGTTTTAAGCAGGTGGCTTAACACCTAGGTCGATATTATGGCTCACATAAATAATTCTTTGCTTGATGGTGGTTAAAGGAAGTCTTAATCTCATTCCATTTCCATTTCAAACACTGATGGGGTTTTTTTTTCGTTATAGATACTACCACTTCTTAAAGGGGTTGAAATACCCCTGGAACATACTCCTTTAAAGGCATGCCAACATGTTCTCACTTGCATAAAGGATGACGAAGCTCAGAACAAAATTCTATCCTCCCTCAATTCCAAGGCTTTCCCTTTAGGGTCCATCCTACAATTTCTTTCGTTCAATGACTAGGTTCACGTTTTTTCAACTCTAGACAAGAATAAGGAGGAAGTCAATTAGATCATTATAGACTTACTTTTGCAGATTCCTATGCTTACAAAGGCCTACCACTCCTCAGATCTCACATATATTGCAGCTGGTGTTGGCATTTCTAATTTTCTCAGAAAGCAATGTGGTTTGGAGCCTTCCTTTCTAGTAGCTCCCTCCACACCAAATGTTCCCTAAAATGGGTAACATTTTCAGTAGGGATCCCACTATTCTGGAGGCAATCAAGTTGTTCTAGATAGACAAGTGCACCATGTCGGATTTGTGGTCGCTAGAGCTAAACTGAAGGTGTCTAAAGTCTACCCATTTCTACCTATTTGCTAGGTGGAGGTAGAAGTGACTGGGATTTCACATCCTCGTTGGACTCTAGCAAATAAGGGATTTCTTGCACCTATCCAAGCAAAAACTTGGATTTACCTTGCTAATCTACCGGTGGCCACTCTGGAAGAATGCAAAAACCATGCGGCCAAAGGAGTTTAATATATGGAAAGGGGAGAGATGCTGAAATCACCTTTCTCTATGAGCTTCTTAGACCCTTCTAAATTCGCGCCAGTTGTTGGCATCTATGGGGCAGAACAAAAGGTACCATGACCTTTATCAAAGACAATGCAAATTATTACTCAAAACTATTTGGAATATTTTCAGACCCTATCTAAAGTATGCTTGCAAATTTCTTAATCCTCATGCCCCTTGTGACTCCATTATCATATGGTTTGTTTTAAATCACTTGCAGGATTTATTTCCTAGTAAGTCGGTGGTCTTCCATCTTTTGCTTCTATGTTCTTAGCTTGGTGGACAAGCCAGGAACTTGGTTTTGGCTCAAATTGCCTTTTTACAGTTTAGACAGATTATGCTGGATGTGCTCATTGAACTTAAAGGTACAGAGCCAGATACCATACTTACTATCTATGGAAAATTTAAAGGCATTAAGCTTATAAATTCTATGTTGAACCCTTGCATAGATATTGAATCCTCTTCCTCCCCCTTGAGAAAGAAACCCAACATATCCTTTGGCACTCCCAGCACTTTTACTTATTTTCTCTCCCCCTCCTCTGGCTATAGTTATGCTAGAAGTAAATCTAAATCCTTTACTTCAAAGGGGTGTGGACGTGGTTTCCTTGTCTGTAACTTACATGACTTGTAATTCTTGATTTTATGTTAAAACAGATTTCAAAAAGTCCCATTGGGAGAGGGACTCTTTGTACCAATCATGAAGTGCAAAAATATAATTTCTTTCACTGCCTATTTATTAATAAACTTTAGGAATATGCTTCACCTAAGGAGGCATTACTAGTAGCCTTTGATTTAGTCTTAGGAAATTATGATGTTTTACAAAATGGCAAAATCGGATCCTTTACTTCAAAGGGGTGTGGACGTGGTTTTCTTGTCTGTAACTTACATGACTTGTAATTCTTGATTTTATGTTAACAGATTTCAAAAAGTCCCATTGGGAGAGGGACTCTTTGTACCAATCATGAAGTGCAAAAATATAATTTCTTTCACTGCCTATTTATTAATAAACTTTAAAAATATGCTTCACCTAAGGAGGCATTACTAGTAGCCTTTGATTTAGTCTTAGGAAATTATGATGTTTTACAAAATGGCAAAATCGGATGGAAGTACACTGCAAGTTTAAAGAAATTATTTTGCAGACATGATTTTTTTACGAGAAGTAAAGACTCCTCCCTGTTTTTGTTTTGATTTAAAGACTTTTGCTAAAGAATTTACTAATTTTGGTGCACATGTATGCATGGGGGATTTGAATATAATTTTAGATTTGACTATTAGAAATTTACTTACAAAGGGGCTAAATCACATCTCGGTAGAACCTCTAAATCCACATCTAGCAATCAATGCCTTATTAGATTGTCTGTCAAACATTGCCAGTAAACTCCAACTGGAGTCTTCACAATTTAATGTGATTGCTGGTAGTCCCCCACATATTTACGAAAAAAAATCAAAGGAGTTCCCAAGAAATGGCTCTCAAACGAGAACTCTTGGGTTAACCCTCACTTTATGCATTCTTCATCACAACTACTAGAAAAATTCATGGTGATAGGACTTGATAAAGCACCTAATAATGTGTCCATCATTTGTGTTCCATCATTTGTGTTTAACATCTTGCTTATGAGGTAGGGGGGAAACATTTATCATAACTATGCCATGGGTTTGTTGCACTCTCTTAGCTACCAGCGTCGGTTTCTTATTTCATGGGATAACCACTATTTGAATCCCATCTGAAGGATTATTGGGGGTATTGACGCTCTGTTATTCTAGGGCATACACATCTTGTTGTTACCTACCCCATATAGATTTTGGT
>NC_141065.1:17750673-17788173 GCF_041138505.1 Cibotium barometz | reverse complement strand
ATGCTTAGGCAACTGGGATTTAGACTTGAAATCACTAAAAATTATACAAATGCCGAGATTTATAACTAGAGTGTACAAATTTTATCCCGTAAAATTAAAGAAAATGTCAAATTCCAACAAGGATTTTTGCATTTCAGCCAAGAAAATTACACTACAAATCGGGTTATGTGAGTACTAACTACAAGTTTCTATCTATTATTGTCTATTTATTTTATTGACGGGGCCTTATACACAAAATGACTAGTTCTACTTGGTAAGTTGATAACTTATTCCCCTACCAGTTTTATCTTCCCTTCATTACTTTCTCGCTTGATTTATTGAAGTTTTATTTTGTTTATACCCTTGATTTCATTTCTCACTCTTGATGAGCTTGAGCTTGCTCGTATAAGTCTGTGTGTTCAGGTATTTTTCAAGCAGTGCCAACTTAATTCTTAGATTGCTTCCTGCTGGGCTGTAAAGGGATGCTTGATTTCTTGTTGGGTTTAACTCCGAGTTTAACTTTTGTTAGGATTAATCAGTTGGATTCTTGAGGTAAGTGGGGGGATTAACGTCTTCATTAATGAAGATCTAGATGCCTCTGGCTTCTTTTAGACTCTGTTTGACAAAAATAAAACTAAAAATTAGTGACAATAAAATTAATTCAAACATAAATCACGTGTGTCTGAGGATTGACCATGGCTATGGTAAACTCGTCAATTATTTTCTTTAGGGTTGTGACATCCTCCACTGATGGTAGCCATATCTACATATTACCCTCATAGAACTTCTAGGCCGTTAAGAGATCCTTAGATACTTGTGTTTGAGTGGTTATGGGGCTTAAAGACAAGGTGGGCTTTTCGATGCCTTTGTTTCGGTGGTTTTCTTCTTTAGATGGTCTTATTGACCTTGTGGGTTTGCAGTTGCCTTGGTAGAGGCCAACGTGTGGTTTTGGCGGTGGATCTGTGTGTTGTAACCTTTGGTGTCACCAAGGATTGAAAGGCGAGTTGGGATATTTTGGGGATTATGAGGCCTCCACCATGAGACCTCCTAGAAGAGAATAGGGCAACTCTCTACCCAACTGCCGAATATAGACCCCAGTCGATTAACTATAGCCCTGGCCGTCCATACTAGTCCAAAATTCCCTGAACCACCCGACTCCCCCTAGTCCTACCCTTGTCCTGACATTACTCCCCCCTTTTGGAAGAGTTTTGTCCCCGAAAACAAAGGTAGGATATCGAGTCTTGAGAGTACTAACATCCTCCCAAGTTGAATCTTCTTTCGGTCAATCCTTCCACTTAACTAGACACTGTTGTCTAATTCTGTGATGCGTTCGCTTCTCTTGAAAATCCAAGATGCGCTCTGGCTCGTGTGGTAAAACCAGAGGCTCAATTAAATCTACAAGAACACCTGTATCCACCACATTGGCATCTTCACCTAGTCGTTTTCGCAGAGACGACTAACATGAAAACTGGGTGAACTTTAGAATGTTCTGGTAGAGCTAACTTGTAGTAGGCAACTTCACCTACACACTTAAATATTGTGAAAGGTACACAATACCTAGGTGACAACTTTGGCACTTTGCCCATCTTCAAGCTTTCCAAACTTTGGGGAACCTTGAGAAATGGTCACCTTTTTCAAATGTGACCACTCTGCGGTCGTCGTCCGTATAATGCTTGTAATGATTGTGGGCCCATTTAACATTTTCCTTAGCGATCTTCAGCATATCATTATGATCTTGGAGAAAATCTTTAACCTTTTGAAGTCTTTCAGTAGCTAACCCCACAGCTACTAGAGATTAGGGTTGAAAGCCATACATAAGCATGAAAGGACTAAAGCCCATAGTGACACATCGTAAAACAAAAAATCTAGCTTGTGAAGAGTAAAATAAAAAAGCAATCCAAAAGCAAAATCAAGGTTTGCAATATCTTCCAAAAGAGGATGCTTTGTTTCTCTCACAAAAAGCTACACTTTCTCGCAGTTTAAAAGCGTGCAAACAAAAAAAAAGAGCATCCGGTGGCAAACTGGATGAATATACATGAAAACTTGCTGAAATTGATATCAAAATGTGAGGAGATGTGGTAGACTTATGTATAATATATATGTGTGTGTGTGTGTGTATCAATAATATTCATGCGAGTAAGAAGCTATCTTATTTAGAGTTATTAAGAGTTCTTACTCCTCAAGGTGCTTAGGTTCTTCATCTGCATGCTCGAGAACTATTGGTACGCTGATAAATGTCAAGCCACATGCTCCTACCTCAAGCATGAGGTACGTATTGGGAAAATCACGAAACGCCATGCGTAATGGATTTCTCGACACCTCACCCAATGCAAGAAACATATTTAGCCCTCAAAACTCTCCAACTAAAACCAAAATTAATTGTACAACATCGCACCAACTATACTCAATAAGTCCTCATGTCAAAATTTTTATGTTTATAGCATTATGACTCGATCATCACCTCACAAGTCTCACTCGCCCTTCGGAGCTGTTATGACTCATTACACAATGTACCCGCTTAGCGTATTTGTCTGAACACAATCGTGCCATATTTCAACAATTGCAATGGATATTCAACAATTGGCAACAAGACGAATGGTCAAAGATCTGGATGCATGATCACGAAGAATGTTTTGTTTTCATACCCATTGACAACACCGCAGTTTTTACTCCAAACATATGCTTTTGTCACCTTCTGGAGCGGATCAACATCATTTGTGGGTATAGTATAGAAGATGATTCATCAATATCAGATGACGAGTTTATGAATCGACTCCATTACCTTAGAACCAGATTACCCCTTGAGAAAATGATTGTACCTGACCACACCCGCATCATTAGAAGAATGTAAATATTGTCCAACTTCTTGTATTCATTTTTCTTATTATTTTATTTTCGTTGTCAAATAACTTTTTGTCTCAAGGATTGGTATCCCTTTATCTTCATAGTCAATTTATCTTTATTTATTTTTAATCATATTAAGTTTCTCCAATTTCTTTCCAATATCTCTATGTAAGTTTTATATTTCAGACAGTGATTTGAGCACTTTCCAAGTAAGCTTCTCATTTCTATCCTTATAATAGTGATCATCCTTAAATATCTGTGCATAGAATTTCAAACCATATTACTATAAGTTTTATTTCTGATAAGGTCATAACTTAATATAATCCTAGTTAGGTTTCGAAGAATAATTATATTTCGGTCCATTCACATTGTTTTGCTATTTTTCTCGATGTAGAACATCATGGCAATCGAATATATGTAAGGTACGACCTTCTTACACTTGACTCAATGTTATGATTGCTAAGTTTTATATTTATTATTCAAGTTTATTTCAACTCCAAATGCAACTTAATCTTTACATCATCTAGACTTGTTCATTCACAATTAATTCTATCCATTGTTTATTTACAATCTCACACCCTCTCAAACAACTTTTTCAACTCAAGGTTAGTATTTTTCTACCCTCATACCCGTAATCAATTTACTTTTTATTCTTATGATGTTAAGTTTCTCATGAAATTATATTTAATAACTTTATATACCATATCCATAGAAGCAATAACGATTCACATCTCTTTCGAGTGTTAATATTATTTTTGACAGATTATTTCAATGACACCACAACGATGGAGGTATGTATATATTCACTTCCTTTTATAAAACTTTTTCATAAGCATTTCTATAATGTTTTTACAACCTAAGAAACTAATTAATAAACCATAAACTAAACATTAAGATTAGTTCAAGTTCAGTAACTTAACTAAAATATCTAGATAGAGAAAATTTGTGTCAGAATTTAAGTTTCAGAGGGAATTGGCCACTCCGCCTAAAACTTCTATTCTCAAGGAAGTGATGTATGGAATTAATCTCGTGGTATGGGACATCAGATTGGTTTCATATACTTACTCCAGTCATATTTATGTCTTCTATCTTTTATTGTCCTATGTGTGTATGTGCAACGTGCCTATGTGGTATGGGACACTTAGACTCGTTTTATATATGTTCATTTGATTAGTTCATTGCATATCCATTATGTGTAGATCTAGTCTTCCACACCAATCATGAAGCCATCCTCTCATGCATTTATGCAACTCTATATCGGGGATGCTTGTATATGGCATGCATGTGGGCCTCCACTGTTTGTTTCAGTTGGTTTGTATGGAGGGGATTACTTACGCGCCTGACAAACATGTGTGGCTATAATTTGAATACTTGTGAGTTACCTATATCTCAAGACGACATTGGGATTAATTGACGCGTTCAATTAATTGTTTAACTAACATGGACAGTGTCTATTAATATAGCCAACAAGAAGTGCGAGGGTACCGATTGAGGTATCGTACTACTACATGAGATGAGCGCGAGGGTATCGATTGAGGTGTCGCACTGTACGAGGGTACCGATTGAGGTGTCGTATGGTTGGTGGATTGAGCGGTGATGTAAAGATGATGATCATTTTTTGTGAATCATGTATTAGAATTTTCTGTCATCTTATGTTGAGAGGTTATTTTGTGCATATTATTTATGATGTGATGATCAGTGTGACGATCACCAATTTAGGTGTCACACGAGTTTTTCTTGATGGTATTCCATGTCCATAAGAATCTATGAGCCATGTTCGAACCTTTGAGTTTACCTTGCAGGTTATGACATCAATACCTACGAGCATAATCTTGTTCTCTCAACACTTTTCTTTTACACAACTGAGGATAGTTGCTTCCTCAAATGGAAGGACTCTTATAGGTATATATTTTATCATATTTTTGATGAATTAAGAATCGTTAAAAAATATGCTTAATTTAATTTGTGCAAGAATCAGCTTAATGGAATGCGAGAATGTGCACAAGATTATTATATGTGCAAATGTGCACAAAGTTATTTTATGTAACAAGACCCATTAGCAATTATATTCAGGCAAAGGTTTTTGTATGTACAAACCTTAGGAGCCTTCATATGGTTAATAATATGTAAAGCAATACCCAAAAGTGAAAAAAACAAGTCCAATTTGTACGCATATCTATTATTAGCTCCTTGGACTATTTTTATGAATAAAATTCTCTAAATACTCAAGTTGTGGAAGTGGAGCTACACACTTGAGAGAGGGGATTGCACCCAATCTTGTCTTGCGTGTTGTACTCTCTATCCTTTACTCTTTTACTCTTGTTGCAAAATTTTAATTTTTGTTTATTCTATTTCAAATGATATTCAATATATAAAAGCGTAGAGTGTGAGATAATTGATGAGTATTTAAATTTAATCAATTTTGCAAGTTTTCTTTTAATTCTATCTTCCTAGAAAAACTAGATCCATGACATGTTGATTCCCCCTAACTAGCTTAAGTACTTGCTATAAGTATGGAATAGAATCTTGAAGCAAAAGGTTAGAGATTACTAGGGTTTGAATATTTCAAATGAGAGCAAGAAAAATCAAAGTTTTCAAGGTTCAAAACACCCTGAAAATGCAAGCTTAGGCTTATAAATGGACTAGGAAACAAGCAGGTTTGGCTATAGAAAGCTCTCAAAATATGAGGATTAACAAAAATATGATGATTAATAAAATTAATAAAGATTAGTAAACTTTTCTCAAATTTGGTCCTTCATATTTAAAAATTTATTGCAGTACACTCAAATTTTGGTCCACAATATGTCCAAAGCCCAAAAACTTTAGGAATTAACCATAGAAAAGGAAACTTTCACCATTCAAGATCACTAAAGTCATCTTCTTGATCACAAAAAGATCATTAAAGTCATCTTCTTGATCACGAAGATCACTAAAGTCATCTTCTTGATCAAGAAAATCAAGAAAATGCTAAAAAAATAGATCAAAGACATGAGCTCTGATACCAATGAAATAAAGCAACATCTAGCTTAGCCTTGGATTATCCTAGATTAAGGAGATTAACCTAGGTTTAGAGAGAAAAGAGAGTAATGTCTTATATTCCAATGATTATCAAAGTTAGTCCCTAATTATGATCGATGTTGATATATATATATATATATATATATATATATATATATATATATATATATATATATATATATATATATATATATATATATGACTACCCCTTTCACACTATCATTAATATTGTCCATGGGCATGGTCCGTTGGCCTTGGGCCCATTATTTCATATAAGACCATTCACTTTGTTACACTAGGCCCATCCTCCATGTGCATATGCAAGCCTAGAATCCCTTTGTTACAAACCATCCCCTCCTACAATTGTTTTATCCTCAAAATGAAAGGATGGTCATGCATAAAAGACATACAAAGGCTATATACAAAAGCCAAAGAATTATCACATCCAAAGATGAATGTCGATGTTGTCATTAAGCACATATGACCCCTCTTGGATCAAATGAAAAAGAATGTAGTGCAATGCTGATGATGAAGCTAACAATAAATCCTAAGTTGAATGTAAAGCCAAGGAGTCGTATGACCCCAAGGTCAAATGGAAAGGATAATAGACTTCTATCGTGATGATGAAGCTAATCATGCCACCACCATGGATCGAAGGAAAATCTGGACCATCCAAACTCCAAAAGAATGGCACTCCAACCACTTGGATCAAATGGTAAATATGAAAGACCAAGGTCGATGTTGAGGCTCGTCCCAAATCCTCCTGGGTTGAAGGAAAGACTAACAACTAGCCCATCCCCACAGTTGTAATGTGAGTCTGACACTGAAGACTTTCACACGGTGAGCTCGAAACTCGTGGTCGGAATGTCCAAATGTCTAAGTTGATTTTTCTTTCTATTTTTTTCAAATTCATAAATTTAGCCTTAGACCGCTTTTGTAGCTCAATTACAAGACTAGTGTTAATATTACATAACTCCATAAAAAATAAATAGCCCTTGTATGTTTCATAATTTAATTCCATCCTCTCTCCCCCAAAACCCCTTGTCATGTCATGCAAACTGTGCATGTGTGTGCGTGTCTGCACATGCATGCGTGCCCACGTGGAGTAAAACCTTAAAACATGTTTTCACAAGGTTGGTGGAGAAAAGATGATCCCCATGGGCCATACGAATATACAATAAAAACATTGGTGCTGCTCTAGCTCACTCCTCTACTTATAACGACGTATAGAAAGGGATTGTTGAAATAATGGCATTACTAAGAATTGAACCCTTACCATCAGAAACCATGGCATAACCGAGAGATTATTTACATTAAATGCATGTCGCGTACGTATCGGCTTTATATGCATTCTTTGTGGAGGATGAACTGCTTGTGGCTATGAAAAGTGAATAGATTCATAGTCACTATGGGCATTACTTGATGCAACAAAACATGTGAAATGCACCAAATAATAAGAGCACACTTGAACACAACTGTGGCATGTTGTTGGGCAAGGTGCATGGCTGCTTTCTTAGATTCAAGAGCTGCATGAACGAAGACACTGTATCCCCTGGCAAACTGGTCAGTGCAACATTCAAGATAATCACTTGGGTCATCTACAAAAAAGCATAATTTCTATTTGGCTGAGCCAAAGGGAATCCTGCTTAGGCATCAATGGAAAACCCTGGAAGTAGTAGCTAGCGTGCCACCCACAAGCCCCCAGCTGCAGGGGAAAAGAAGGAAAGGGGAAAGAAGGGGGGGTGCCTGCATTTTTAATTCCAAAACAAAGCATATCACTCTAATATTGAGAATATTTCAATGTATAATTTCGAAGCCAGTCTTCGCCTCTCTCCTCATAGTCAGCTTTTGTAAAAACTGACTTCTGGAAAAGACGAGACTCGGCATAGAAGGCTGCACCACGCCAAGCATCCAAAACTGGGTCTTCTGCTCTGACTACTTTGATTAGTGAGCCTTGAGGCCTGTTTTTCTTCAACTCTGTGAGAACCCGTTTATCAATCCCATCAAACAGGGTGTTGCCTCCAGTCAACAAAACAGTTCCCTCTGCTACCTGTTGAGACCAGTCACTTGGCAACCTTCTCATGGAGACACCTATGGCCTCATCCAAGCCCACCTGATCAATGCCAATAAGATGAGGTTGAAAGATGATCTCTGGACAGCGGAATCTCTCCAAGCCAAGGGTGATTCTAAAATCCTCTGCTGTCAGCTGCCGAATTTGTGGTGCATCAGAAAAGGGGCCTGATTTGGTCACCAATGCCGGATTGAAAGAGGGATCAAGCTCCTGGAGAAATAGCACAAGGCCATCAAGAATGGACCACTTTAAAACAATACAATGAAAATGACCAAAATCAGCATAGCAAATCATGGAGTTTACAGAAAAAAAAAAGCTCTTTCTTTCTCTCACTTGCGGCACTCTTTCTCCATGAGATATAACCAACACACAGACCATCTTTTAAGGGGACAGAGAGGTTAAAAGAACACAGCCAGTGTCTGCTGACACTACTCACGTCTTTCTTCCAGAGAATTGGACACGCAGAGCTAGGGAGCCAGGTGACAAGTGCACCAGATCAGGGCATGCATAGATGGATTCCAGCCGAGCTGTTGCTTGGAACACATCAAAGACCCAACCGAGTTTCCATCCTGACCTCTGGATGCTTAGCTGTTGCTAGACGCCTCAGAACACGACACAGACTCAAAATCATGTGGCACCTACTAATTATTGAACATAAAATCATGCAAATAACAGGCTATCACTCTAGAACCTCATCATTTACATTATAACTTTTACTTCACAAATCAGATTAGATTGTCAGCCTCATTATTCTTATCTTTAACTAAACTTCAGCAAGCAATAGTATTAAACATTAAAAAAGCAATCAGATCGATCATGTCACTTCATCATGCCACACATGCATGTACCATGTCTACATGAGGCCATGTACAGGGTAGTTTAGAAGAGTTACAGAGCATTGTGAGCTCTATTTGATAAACCCTTAAGGACCAGTATTAACATAAAAAGAGAAAGGGGGGTATGTATACCTGCAGCCGGGCATTAAGACGAGAAAGCTCAATATCATCCTCATCTGGCTCATCATCATCCTCATTGTCTTTTCCCATTTTTTTGTAAAGCTGCCAGTCTTCATCCCTCAGGCCAAATGTATCTTCATCTTTCCCACGATCAAATGCAGCTGTAGTCAGAAGCTTCATTCGTTCTTTTTGTGCTGCACTGAGCCGTTCACTACGACCACCAACTGCAGACGTCATATTCGATCTACCCCCAGGGCCACCTGAGCTACCACTTGTCTTTTGCTTCTTCCGTTGCTCGACCTTTGCTGCCAGCTCAGCTTGTCGGACGCGTAAGTCCTCAATGTATTGTTCCGGATTGGCCCTGCCTCAAAGACATTATTCTTCAGAATCTGTTAAAAATTTGCAATCTGAATGTGCTGAGTACATGCGCATACAATGCTTTTCTTAGGGTGATTGTGGGTGCAAGTGTACATTAGGGAGGACAGATGAGTGAGTGTGTATGTATGTGTGTGTGTGTGTGTGAGAGAGAGAGAGAGAGAGAGAGAGAGTGTGTGTGTGTGTGTGTGTGTGTGTGTGTGTGCGCCTGCGCATGCATGCGCACGCGTGAGAGAGAGAAATGAAATGAAATGAAATGTTATATTAACGTCTTCAAAAGGCCAAAGTAACCTATGAGACCAAAGTTACAACCATGTGACATTTGATACAGTCTGGAAAAGAAAGTAAGTATCTAGCCCTACAATACATCAGTAGGGAGCATCCGGAAGCAGCAACGAGAGAGAGAGAGAGAGAGAGAGAGAGAGAGAGAGAGAGAGAGAGAAGCCATTAGCCAACAAAACCACAGCACCCACATTCGCCTGTCTTCTTCTACGTTCTGCTCCTGCTCGCGCTGAGACTCTTCCTCTTGACGCTTTTGCTTAGCACGAATTCGGCCTTCAGAAGTCGACTTCAGAAATATTTGCTTCTTTTTTTCCTTCAGCTGCAATCGACAAGATAATAGTGGGATTTTTTTTGCCTTGAGGAGTAGTGTGTAGTCGCCAGAGACTCGTCACAAATGGAAAATCCAATATATTGCAAACAGAGTTATTTTACATAGGCTTACAAAGGATGAGTGAGAGAAAGTTACAAAAAAACTTCAGATACTGCTGGCAAGCTTGCCAATTATCGTATGTAAACAGAAAATCATAAACATGAAAACAAGTGTGCCAAAAGAAAATAGGACTGCATACTACTCGGGTCCCCTAGATATACAATTGAGTGATGAGGTTTGTGTAGAGCCACTGATGCTCTCACGTGTCCTCCTCCTCTACTACACTATACATGGAGTAATGTCCATCACCCAGAGCAGGGGCTGATCTATGGCGTTGGAGAATATCCTAAATCTGGAGTTGACGGGAAAAGGGTCTCGATCTCGGAGGGCGAGGGTGTCTAGCTCTTGAGGGACTTGTGCCCGATCCCAGATAACTCCATGTGTACGGGGTGCTAGTGGGCCTCAGATCGGCACGGCAGGGCGCGCGCCGCAGCGGGGGGGCTGTTGGGGGGGGGGGGAAGTAATAATATCTTGGCGAGGTGTCCAATCCATGATCTGTTGGTCACCTCAGGTGTCAGCTGGGCTGAGAATCTCACACCCGTCTTGCGGGGTCCGAAGAAATCAATTATGGATGGCTGAATGGTGTATCCTGCTCGTCCTAGCATTCTGTCTGTGGCCTCAGCAAGGCCTCTCTGACATGGTGCAGTGCCAATACATCGAGGACCAAACATCTCCCATCGCTGTCATGCATCCCACGTGAGGGGACCGAGCCCCTCTCCATACAGACAATGGAACCTCCCCTGTATCTCTTAGTACACGGGGCATCTGAGCACGTAGTGCTCCTCAGTCTCTACCTCCCCTATCGTGCATAGTTTGCATAGCTGCACCTCTCATGGTGTGCCCTCTGGTCTCCCAGTCTCTACCCAAAGGTGGTGGGAAGACACTCTCAACTGGCCAATGGCAATCCTCATCGCATGGGGCATGTGTCTGTATAGGAAGCCGTTCTCTGTGGCCCTCAAAAAGTTGTCTTTGTAGAATTAAAGATTCATCGAAGGTCTCTCCAGGACAGCCATGTCTGGCTTGTGCGGAGACAGCCAAGTCCAGGCAGATGATGCGGTTGATCTCCTTCCAAGAAAGATCCAAAAGAAGGGCATCACACTAAACTCAAACGGGAGGAGATGGTAGCCATGTGAATCAAACCAACTGGTGATGCGAGAATAACAGCATTTACATACCCTCCTGTGCAAGCTGCGTGAAAGACGCCAAATAATTCCGCTTGAATCTTGCTTGACTTACAGCACTTTGTCTCTTCAGAGAGAAGTAACAGACTGCAATATGTACTATTCTCTCTCTCAGCACTAGCTTGTCGAGGAGCTTCTTGAGGCTGGCAATCTCCTCTCATTTTGCTTCATTTTCTACTTCCATTTGTGTGACCCTCTCCACGCACGCCATGAAGACGTCTTTGAGGGTGAGGGATAGAAAAAGGACATTTTAGATTCAGTATTTTTGCCTTGTCTAAAACATTTTTCAACTTTCCGAAGTTAAAATTTCCATGTAGCACTTAGCCTTCCTTTTACAAAAGGTAGTCCTAAAACCGCATTCTTGATCCGCTAGAATCGAGCACATAACACATAAGCATCCACAGAAACAACAAACAGGACAAAAAAAAACCTTACTTGTTCAGGTGTGAGCATTTCATTGGGAACATCCAATAAAGGATACTTCTCGGATTCTATCTCTTTCTCGGGCTCTTTCTCGAGTTTGACCGGCTCCCCCTTTGCCTTCTTCAAGGATGACGATGCTTTGGTGAAAGCAGCTTCCACCTCCCGCCTAGACATGTAACCTGACCCTGCCAGAATTGAATCGGCATGAGCTTCGGCCACATTATCAAGTTCTTCTAAAAGCTGCTCCAGCCCTTGAATTTCCAATTCGAGATCTGCAATCTTGTAAGAGCGCTTTGCAGCCGCCATGTCACGCAGCCGTTGGCTTTGCTTTTCTTTGATCGCTGCCTTCCTTGCCAGCTCTTCCTCTGACGGTTTCTCTTCAGCAGGTGGCGGAGCCCATGGAAGTTGCCAGCATCTGATTTTTTCCTCTGCCAGTTTATCTCCCTTCTGCAAAAGCAAAGGACATTTATTTTAAAGAAAAAAACATTACGAGTGACAACCTGCTCTCTCTATATGCCCTACCATAATCTTAACTTTTGCTGGATGATGTGCCAAGGGCAACAAGGAAACGCTTGTTATGTGACTATGAGCAACTCCATCTTGTAAAATAGCTTGTTGAAAAGAGAAAAGAAAAAGCTTCACAAAATAAAGGGTTACTCCACTCCAAGGCCAACGTATCCCCAAACACCAGCATGAACCTTGGTGTAGACACCATATCTAAGTGTGTCCTCCCTTCGAGTACAATTGAGGTCACATTATGCATATAATGTGTGCGTGCGTGCATGCATGTGCACACGTACGTGTCTGTGTGTGTGTGAGAGAGAGAGAGAGAAATTAAGAAATATTTTAGCCAAAATGAACCTTTAGATAAGACTACATCAAACAAATAGAGGTATACCTGAAAACTATGAATTGAAACTTAAGACCTTAGCATTCTAGCCACAAGCCCAACCTAAAATCAAATCAGAAATATTAAGCCATACTTGAAAAATTTGAAGTTCAGAACTGTAATCTTCTGCAATATAACCATGTTCAATCTTCAAAGCCTCAACTTTCTCCCAACTTAAGCTGCCACTGCAAAATGAAAGAAGAACTAAAAATCAAAAGCATTTTTCTACCAAAATGTTGACATTTTTCAAAAAAGATATTTACATTTCTAGAGAAATGTTTGCATTAAAAAAAAAAATGAACAAAGCTATTGAAACACTCACACATGATAAGGATATTCGAGAGATAGAAGGCGCTTCAAATAGTCCGTCACGTGGTACCCACCTATATTAGTTCTGCAGCATGCTTCCAAAACAGGTTCACCACGATAAACCTACAAAAAAATCTACTGTGATGTCCCCTACAAAAGATCTCAGGATGTCTGCCTTCCGATTTTGATATCCCAAAAATTGCTCTTGATGGTGACAAAATTATTTGCCTCATTGTAGGCCTACCCTAGCCCAAGTGCCCTTTGTGGTCCAGGAGAATCCAAACCCCAAAATGTAATATGTGAACACACACCAAAATACGAGTATATGTAGCCTCATTAACCATAGCTGGCTGAGTTTGTGATACCAAAATCCAATTTGGATCACAAGTACCGTGTAGAAAAGCGACAGGGCAAGAATGATAGTATTACCGGGATAGAGTGCGTGGTAGTGTATCCCGAGCATACAACCAGTCCGTCCGCCCCACATTTTCCAAGTCTTTGATTTTGGAGATAGCTGAAAACTCCATCTATTCCAAGACCTGAAATAGTTCGAAAAATCGGTACCCATCATGGCATTCGAACAAATGAGACCAAATCCATGCCTATAAGCGTCATCCCTGGAGGCATAGTTGCATGAAACGGAAACGGAAATGGAAACCAATTTGGGAAAAATAAAAAATTAGAGGGTTGGTTTTATTTAAAAAAATTTGAGATAGAAGTTGGGAGAAAGTGGGCAGAAAAACAATCTTGGGGGGAAACTTGGAGTTGGGGGTTACATTTTTGTGAATTCTGCAATTGTGTGTTTTGATATTTGTGCATCGCTGCGATGTTTGGGTCAAATCAAATAAGGGCAAGAGGAGAGGGTGGGGTTGGTGACCCTTTTCGATGGTGGGTGCCTTTTCCAGCCCACATGAGCCATGAAACTGCCATTGCACAATCGCAATGGCCAGTTCTCATATATTTCTTTGCTTTCGCACACTGCTACTTGTCGTCAGCTGTTTTTGTGCCTTTCTCACCCAATTTCTCTATGTAGAAGCTCTTTTGCCTTTTCTAGGACCTGAAACAGCCCTTTCCTCCACTATGCTTGGAGGCCTACATTCTTAGGGTAATCAGCCCCAATAAGGGCTTGAAATAAAAATAAAAAATGACATCAAAACGGATCCCAGTGCTATGTCATAAGGTTATTTGCACTCCATAGAGACACATGAATGCACAAAGTTGCAACATGAGGAAGAGTAGGCAAAAGGCACACGACAACGGCAATGACATGGATGAGCTTGACGGTAACACTCATGGTCTCTTTATTGACATATACGAAGGACTAATTGATTCAGGCCAGCCTTTCTGTGACGGAAGATTTTCCAATTGCTTTCCAACGCTGTTGTCAAGCCCTAGAAAAGGTTGGCTGGCAAGTTCTCGATGGGACTAGCAACAATTGCTCCATAGGCAAAAAAGTGAGAATAGGGTTGGAGCCTTGCTCATGCCAAGTTTTGACATCTATGGACCAAACATATTATGCAACCACTCCACATTTATACAAGAGTATGTGTTCTTAAATACAGAAAGGAAAAAAATGTGTCTAAATGCCATGTCATCATGCCATGCATAGGTTCACTTGTGGCTTAACACGTCCCATGGTAGCCACCTATACTTGTGTAAGCACAATCAAGTCTATCACCAGTCTGGATAATTATTATGCATACAAATCCCATGATTAATGATTATAAGCACAATTGCCAGGCACACAATTGCCCCATCTACTAACCACCCCTGGAGACCGGGCTCATGTCAAAGATGGGAGATTTGCGGTAGTAGCCTTGCACATATGGATAGCTAGATGCAGCGAAGCCATTGAGGGTACCCACACTCCGCCCAGAGTCCATTAGGAGCATTTGGCACGACATCATCCATACCCTCCGCGGTCAGCGGGGGAAGTTGCAAGGTGGTTCTAACCGCATGCGAAAGCCGCGGGAAGCTTTCTTGAGGCTCTAGAGGCCTAGCCCTTTTCTCACCTCATCCCACTTGGCATTATAGACCACCTGTGTGGTTATTGCCCCCCCTCCCCCTGTATGAGATAGCCTTCTCCTCATAGAGTGGCCAACCGGAGGAGAAGTACATCTTTCTCCACCTCTTGATTATTTGTTCCCGCCCCATACATGGAGGCGAGTTTGTATCTAGCCCTTTGTGGCTGTTTTTTTATTAACTAATAGAAGGATCTTTTTCCCAGAAAAAAAAACGTGTTTCAAAAACATTTCGTAAATTTTTATTTTTTAGAATCTATCACGTGCATCCCACACTTGGATGCCACGTGGACATATCTGTAAAGTAGGTGCAATGTCTTAGAGTGGTTTCTGGCCCTTTGTGAGTCCTTGTCTGGGACGACTACTAGATAGTCACGGTTAGGTGTACAAGTCCCGTACATGGTCATGGTCAGGTGTGCATGTCCCAGTGCCAGTCCGTACTATGAGTCACCATTTGGAATGATGATGTGGTGTTCCCAGCATTGATAGGCTTTCAGCCAGATGCGAGGGCACTAGGGTAGCATATAGATGGATGTAGAAGCAGGAAAGTGCTACACCATAGACTTTGTCTATGTTGCCCTACACTTGGGCTACCTTTGGTCAGCCCATGGGCCATTGATTGGGCCCATAAAGGCCCTAGGTCCCAGTCGGCCAGCCCATGGAAGGGCCACGCCAATGTCAGCCAGCTCATAGCAACTAATGCCATAGTCAGCCGTCCCATTGGAGGGCCAGGCCTCAGTCGGCCAGCAACAAGCGCAAGTCGGCCAGCCATGTTTGCCATGTGTGAAAAGGTGCCTAGTTTATGGTGTTGATTCTAGTCGTGGAGCATTAGTGAACTGGCCGACAGCCCCATCGGCAAACTGACCAGTAGATAAATGCCCTATAAAAGCATGGGCTTGGCACAGGACCAAGACAGTCAAAGGGAGGCTACTGTTTCCAGCCAAGGAAGGTCTCCAAGACGTCAGTCTTTTACATCATTCAATAAAGCAAATACACCAGTCCTTGGTGGGGGGCCATTCAGAGGGTATTTGGGACCCTATCCTGGGTACTTGTCTCTTCTCTTGCTCTCTTTCTCTTGCGCTCGTATCTCCGCTACATTGTGCTATCATCAAGAGCCAAGGTGCTAAATATTCATTATCAAAGTATAATCATGTCTCTAAGCTTCCGCATGTTACAATGGTATCAGAGCTTTGCCTTTTGGTGAAGAGATTCAGCCAAGAAAAAAAGGGGGAAAAAATTTGCTTGTGTGGTTGGTTTTTAGACGCCAGTAGCACTCCCCATTCCGGTGTGTCTCTTGCCCCTCAAAGTACAGTTGGTTTATAGCCTTTGGAAGCAACCGGTAACGTCTCCCATACACACAATGGATGGTTTATTTGCAGTCAGGGAAAAACTTGACCACTCCCACTATGGCAAAATCTGATGATGGGAAAGAACACCAAACCCTAAAGAAACTATTTCTGCTACAGCGACTGCATCAAGAAGCCAAGTTGCCAATGGTGATACGAACGTCGCGTTCCACAAATTTATGTGCATCATAGCACACCAAGGGAAACAAATCTTGGAGTGCAAGGCCTTGGAGAAGCAGATAACTCTTCAAGGCCTTGGCAAAGGGCTAATTCGCCTCATTATTCACAAGTGCTGAAGACTCCAAGGGCCAGGACAGCCAAAGGGAGGCTAACGCAAGGTCAAGAATAGGTCATCTTCAGGCTGTTGTTTCCAACAAAGAGTTAATTCGTCTCATTATTCACGAGTGTTGAAGACTCCAAGGGCCCGGACAGCCAAAGGGAGGCTAACACAAGGTGAACTTGAGGGTCAAGAATAGGTCATGTTCACTGTTGTTGGATGATATTCCTTCAAATGACAGCAAGTACTAACCGTAATCCCACGTATACAACAAGAACACACTCCTGACTATGAGCAAAGGAAGTTACCCAATGATGGTATGCTGTATGTCTCAAACAAAAGCTCAGCCATCTTGCTTCTGGAGTACAGCGGATTGCAAGGACACTCTGTTAAGAGCAGTGGATGCTCTATCTGCTCTGCCCTCCAAGCCAGCCACATAGAATCAGACAGCATAAGCCAATGAATCTATACATATTTTAATCTTTAAGAAAAGAACATTACTGGGACAAATCCACCGTTACCTCATTCCCATCAACGCCCAACCTATTGAATATATAATCAAAAATCTGCAATTACAAGTTGCATGGAACAGTTAGCATGATTGTCTACACACACAGCGCACACACGTGATATTCTCTGGGCAAAGATCTTTCAATTGCAAACATGTTTTTTTTATTTCACTTTTTTAAGTATACAAGCAAGATCATATCATTTACAGATCTAGCTACAGTTGTTTCATGTTACATCATGCAATACCTTTTAACTTGTTCTTGAAAATACATGGCTTCAGGGAGCCTGCACAGCCACCCATGACCCCCGTGACCCCCACCCCCAAAACCCTCCTTTCCTTTTGGCAAAGCTATCATCACCATTGACACCAGAAAATAGCCATTCTCCAACAATCTTTAAAAAATGACACCACCCTTTGGATCTCAGAAGAGGTCACACTGGCGCAGCTGAAACAAAAAAGAGCAGAATTGGAGAGGGACAAAGCCACACAAAAGGCAGAAAAATGGGCAATGCTTAGTTAGGGGTTAGGGGATTCACCAAACCGAAGCCTTTGGACCCCCAAAGTAATGCATGTAGGGATGGCTCCAAGCATGCAGGTCTACTTTTCATTCTCATTTCATTTTGTTTACAGATATACAGGTCATATTTGGACTACGTTGGCATTAAACAAAAAATCTCTCTATATGTCACTATGATCTCAAAACTACCCTTTGGATCTCAAAGGAGGTCACGCCGGCGCAGCTGAAACAAAAAGGAGCAGAATTGGAGGTCGTAACAGTTACACAAAAGGCAGAAAAATGGGCAATGCTCTATTAGGTGTAAGCCCTAATTAGAGATTCACCAAGCGGAAGCCTTTAGACCCCCAAAGTACCAAGCAGCTGCAAATGATCGCATTATATACCCCTTTTAACAAAGGATGGCATTCACAATCCAAAGTTACACTTACCTTCAACCTTTCAAGCTTTACAAGCCTCATTCAGCTTCCGACAAAACTATTAAGATCCACTCTGGTAATAAATCGATAATATTGTCTTTTCATAGCCAATCATTCTCGAATGTCAAAGTGATTCAGACCATCGTGAGTACTAGTCATTCTAGACTATAGTACGAAAGAACGCGGAACTGCATAGTACCTACTACCACGTGTAGAGTGGAGGCACAGCACGCAGATGCAGGCCAACAACGAAGATCCCGTGAACCACCATAAAGGTGGGAGATGAGGGGAGACCAACTGCATTTTGCCCTATATAGAGGGGTTCATTTGACCCCAATGCACTATAGGATAATAGACTGCCCCCCCCCCCCCCCCCCCCCCCCCCCCCCCCGGATGCGAAGCCCGAAGCTGAACAGGAGCCAACAAAGCTCTAATACCAGAACACAGCACCGCAGAGTAGCACACGTAGAGTGGAGGTGCAGCACGTGGACGGAGGAGGCCAACAACGGGCCGGTCCCCCCCCACCCGAAGATCCCGTGAACCACAATAAAGGTGGGGGATGAGGGGAGACCAAGGGCATTTTGCCCTACATAGAGGGGTTAATTTGACCCCAACCCATTATGTGGGATAATAGATGCCACATGGCAACGTGAGAAGCGGAGGGCAAGAATCCATTCCAACATAGTATTCTATACAATCATTGTCAAGATTCTCAGTCATTCCAAACTGTCATAGTTGTATTCACACTCCGATGCTCTCCAAGTGGGTTAAGAGACTTGACTGACCGACTAACCCGCTAAGGCTGAGGAATGACCTACGTAGCTCGTGCCTGACTTATCCTAGATTGAGGATGTACAATGGGGTCACGACGTACGACAAATATCATCCTACTGGGTTCTAATAATGTACAAATATTGCACTGTTGATGATGAGCCAGTTTGTCACCATGCACTGAGTGCAGAGTGCATGTGACATTCCCTCTTGCTTAGCTTGGCGGCAAGTTCATGGCTTCCAAGTAGTCCACCAACAACTGGGGGTACTCCTGGAAGAACTCCTCGTCTAGCCATACGGCTTCGTGGGTACCTCAATCTCGGAATTTCGTATAGAACTAACGTATCCGTCGACCGGAACCATGCTTCCATCGATGAAGAAGGATCTGCTCGGTCTCAATAACTTCTGATTCGTCTACCACGTCTGGCTGCTGTTTATCTGAAACATCAAACACTTTTGCCCTAACATATGGTTTTAGCTAAGAAACATGGTGTCAAATCCCCAAAGGATCTCCTCGTAGAACGCTCATGGTACATGACTCAAAACCTGCAACAAACAAACGACGAAGAAGGGGGTGCAGGCATGACTCACCTCCCAACCACGACAGCCATGGGCAAGCCCACAAGACTTGGCTGTCCCCACCGAGCCACGAGCTGAGCTAACTACATGGATGTACCGACCAATCTCTACTTCGTGACGTCCCATACCGCCACGAAGCTACCCTCGCGGGCCTCGAGACTGCTGCCGGCCTCGGCTGCATAAAGCAGATGCACGTCTGCACTAGATCCAGGCTCCTGACCATAGAGCTCTCACAAAGACACGTGAAACTCTATATCACTAATGACTAACCTTGGCCATATAAAGCAGATGCACGTCTGCACTCGATCCAGGCTCCTGACCATAGAGCTCTCACAAAGACACGTGAGACTCTATATCACTAATGACTAACCTTGGCCATCCTTTTATAGGCTCTTGGCCGGTCATCGGGCGTCCACACTTGGACGCCCGCCCGTCCATACTTGGGTGCCCGCCCGTTAGTCTATCTGTAACTCAGCTCGCCAATCAGTCTGCCTAGCTCCAAGCTTCCCAAAACCTCGAAGCTAGTCTTGTGTGCGTGTAGCACACGGTAGATACACACTGTGCACATGACATACTCCCCTTCCTCTAAGAGCTCACTAAAAAGCCAAGGTAATCTCTCTCAAGAGTAGTCAATGTCTCCCATGTAGCGTCCTCCTCAACACGATCCTTCCACTTGATCTTGTATTCCGTGATAAGCGTATTTCGCAATCTTCTTTCACGAAATCCAAGAATCTTTTCATGTTTCTATGAAACAAATGTCATGTCCTCGACATCTATGATTTCTTGAGGAGTAACTAATTGGTCTGTTCCACCCAGTACTTCCTTAAGCCTACTGACATGAAATATAGGATGAACTTTCACATGAGAAGGCAAATCCAATTCATATGCGACTGAACCAATCCGTCGTGTAATACGAAATGGTCCACAGTATCTAGGGAATAATTTCGGAGATCGACCTGACCATAAAGTCTCGGAATCTTTCGGAAACTCGCAAACACACCATCGTTCCTTCAGAGAACTCTCTAGGTGAACGATGTCTATTAGAATAAAAACTGTCCCATCCTCAGATAATCTTCGAGTTGTTTAGCCAACTCATCTTCCTCAGCTTGGCTCATCCTGTAAGGTGGAATACTGACAGGATCAGCACCAGGGATCAGGTCAATACGATGATCTACTGCCCTTTTAGGTGGTAGGCCCGATGGCAATTCCTTAGGAAATACCTCTTGAAACGAATCAAGTATCTCCCGAAATTCTTTGCTTTCAATGACATCCATAGAAGATATGAGAAATGAAAAAAGTAAAATCAATACACAATGGAAAGCGGTATATAAAGAAGAATCCATTATATTTCCAAAATCAACTGTATTTACAAGAGGTTCCTAAAAGGGATGTATACAATCACCTAAGATACTATACTGGGTGTTCCTATGTTGAAAAGAAAAAATATGACTAGACCAATCTATCTGAACTTGAAGAGTCTTAAACCACTCAATCCCTAATAACAAGTCTACATGTTCTAGATGCATAATGTAGCATTCCAGAGTATCTTTGTAGTCCTAAATCCGGATTGGTAGCATCTCCACCTTTCGATCCCATACTTGCCGACCCACAGGTAGGCGTATCTCATAGGTATGATTGTTGGGTGTCGTATCAAGACCCAATTTCTACACAAGTTTGTAGTTAACAAAGTTGTGTGAGCTGCCAGGATCTAGAAGAATGTGGATTCTATGGCCATTCACTTCTCCATAAACTCGGAGAAGATCATGCAAGCCAAAAACTTTAGAGTTGAACAAACAATCAGAACATGTACTAGGGCGAGAAAGTACAGTAACTGACGTACCTGTCAAAGACAACTGGTTAGCTGCCTTTGGCTTGGATCCTGCGTTGGTCTTTGCACCCTTTTGCTTCGGGCACTCGTTACGCATGTGTCCTTTTTCTTCGCAGGTGAAACAACGTCCCTCCTTCTTGAGCTTCAAAGCTTTAAGGAGACGTTTCTTCTTCGCTGGTGTCAAACTTGAATTCTTCGAAGGTTGGTCCAAAGACTTTCCTTCAGTCGTGTTAGCCATTGATGCAAAGAACTTTCTTTTGTGCTTGTTCCCTTGCTCGGTAACGGGTTTAGACTTGGAAGAGACCATTGTATCATCATAGATACGAGCGGAATGAATGGCCTCGTCCAAAGTTTTGCATTTGTAATTTTTAACCTGTAAATGGTATGAGTCGGGTAAACCGGCTACAAAGAACCCCAAAAGAGTTGTGGGATCCATCTTTGTAGCTTTCATCTGCAAGTCCCTAAATTTCTGGAGGTAGACCTCATAAGTGAGGTGCTGCGAGGTCATGGTCAAAGCTGTAAACCAAGCAGGGTTGTTTCTCGTACGCGTACGAATCAATTCGTACGTACGATTCGTACGGTACGGTACCGTACGATATCGTACGGTACGATATGCCAGTTTTGCCCGTTTTTAGCCGTTGCGCCGCCGCCGACTGCGCATTTTCGTGGCCGTTTCTGTCCGTTGCGCCGCCGCCGACTGCGCATTTTCGTGGCCGTTTTGTAGCCGTTTGCTGGCCGTTTTGGGCATGCTTTGTGGCCCATGTGCCCATTGGCCATGGCCCATGCTACATGGCCTTATAAAATGCCCACCCCCTAAGCCTCTCTCAAAGCTCTAGCCTCTCAATGCTCATTACTCAAGCCATCAAGCCCCCCCCTCTCTTGAGTCTTGCTCAAGTGACCATCAAGCCCCCCCCTCTCTCTCTCTCTCTCTCTCAACTCTCAACTTTCAAGCCACTCTCTCCCCCATAGGCCCTCTCTCAAGCCTCTCTCTCTCTCTCAAGAGTCAAGACTCAAGCCTCACTCTCATTTTCTCAAGCCTCTCTCTCTCTCTCTCTCTCTCTCTCTCTCTCTCAAGCCTATCCATCTCTTGAATCTTCTAACTTCTCTCTCTCTATTACAATGACAAGGGAGAAGAATGAAGCCTTCAATGTGCATGCTATCCATGTAGAGAAAGCCGATGGAAAGTCCAAGTCATATAGGTGGACTTGTAAGTATTGTGGCAAACAATACACAAGTGGAGTTACTAGGCTTCTCCAACATGTTGGAAAGGTGGGGGGGCAAGTTGCGCCATGCAAGGAAGTCCCCCTTGCTATATCCGATGAGATCTTCAACAAGATCAAGGGTGGATTGGGTGCTCACTATGATAGTGGTAGAAGCTCAAGGGCGGATGATGAGGTCATTTCCCCGCCTTGTGATACATCCTCCCCCGCCGCCTCCATCGGTGCCACCTCCGCCTCCGCCTCCTCAAAGAGACAAAGGCTTGAGTCTCCCATGAGGCAAGCCACTCTAGCCCAAGCCACCGGGGGGTTCTCTTCTTCTCTCACACATCTCCGAGAACGGCAACGGCTAGCGGATATAGAGATTGCACGCACCATTATTGAGTGCAATCTCTCATTCCATGTGCTCAAGGTAGATCAATGGAAGTCAATGGTGAAAGCCATTGCAAATGTGGGCCCATGTGAAGGATGGACCGGCGTCTCCTATCATGACATGCGCACGAAGAGGCTTGTGGACGAGAGGGAAAGAATCGATAGATCTCTCAATCCGGTGCGGGCGGCATGGTCCAAGTATGGGTGTAGCATCCTCTCCGACGGATGGAGTGACCGGAAGAAGAGAGGCATCATCAATATACTTGTCTCTTGCCCTCTTGGCACATACTTTGTGCGGGGCGTGGATTCCGGAAAGGCGGGGAGGAAAACATCGGGTGCATTCATATATCGCCATATCAAGCAAGCCATCATGGAGGTAAGTTTCAACTTTCAAATTGCACTAAAGTCTTTAAAGTTTAGGCTTTGGTATATGTGATATGAATCATATGATCATATGTGGCTATATCATGAGTCATGACTCAAGTCTCATACGGCATACGCTCATTGCATCCATTCATGTGCATTGTGACATGTAGGTTGGATCGAAGAACGTGGTGCAAGTCATCACCGACAACGCTTCAAATTGCCGTCGGATGGGGAAGTTGCTCGAGAAGGACTATCCCTCCATAGTATGGACGCCTTGTGCCTCCCATTGCATTGACTTGCTCATGGAGGATATGGGCAAGTTAGTGTGGATGAAGGAAGTAATGACCGAAGCTATCTCTATTGTTACCTTCTTCACCACAAAGGTGAAGGTGCTTGCCATGTTCCGCGAACATAGCAAGTTGGAATTGAAGAAGCCTTCATCTACACGCTTCGCCTACATGTGGCTCGTCTTGGAGCGCCTCCACGATGTGAAATCCTCCCTTCGCCAAACAGTGGTCTCCACAATGTGGAATGAGTGGGATGAGCGAGAATCGGCGGAGGCCAACGCCATGCAACGGCTTTGCCTAAAGGAGGAGTTTTGGCAGTCGGTCCGCACTATTGTCATTGCGGTCACGCCCTTCTATAGGGTATTGCGGATGACCGACATGGAGGGAGCCACCATGGGCCTTCTTGTTCACTTCATGGGAGAGGCCATAGCAGAGTTACGCGTTTCTCCTTCCATCAACGAGGAGAAGCGCGATGGTATGTTGGCCATTGTGGAGAAGAGATGGAAGTGGATGCGAAGACCTATCCATGGTCTTGCCGCTTTATTGCATCCGGCTTACAAATCACCCGCCCTCTTCACCAACGTGGAGCTACTTGAAGCCCGAGATGCTTACTTGCCCAAAGCATTGCCGGAGGATCGCCATGGGAAGTTCCTTGAGGAGCTCATAAGCTACAATGACCAAAGGGGAGGAGCCGCGTTTGCATCTACTACCTGTTGGAAGAGGGAATCCCTTGTGAAGCCCCTCTTTTGGTGGGAGACATTTGGGTATGCGCTCTCAAGCCTCCAAAAGGTGGCTTTGAGAATCCTAGCTCAGGATTGCTCTTCGGGTGCATGTGAGAGGAACTGGAGTTCCTACTCACTTGTACACACGAAGTTACGTAATCGCTTGAGCACGCAACAGTTAGAGCGGCTAGTGTATTGCCGCGCTAACTTGCGCATGCTGCGCGCAATGCAAAAGATGGAATCAGCGAGACAGGTATAAGTTACAACTTATAAGTTATAAGTTATAAGCATTCAAATTTCAAACTTCAATGTTTATTGAAATTTGGAACCAAATTCTAATACATTGCTTGTCACTTGATCATTGTACAATGTAGGTGAATGTGGATGCATTCAAGCTCACAGGGGACACTCTTCAGAGTGTAAACAAAGTGCAGGATGAGGAGGAGGAGAGGATCTATGCAGAGATCTATCGAGAGCTCGAGTCATTTGATCGACGACCTACTCGCACTCGTCGTAGGCGTGGAGGTAGTGGCAGAGGAGTGCAAGTAGGAAGCCGTGGATGCACGGTTCGTGGTGCTCCCAGGGACATAGTGCATACCTATGTGCGGCGTGGATCGGGTAGCTCCACACTCGCTCTTGCAGATGAGGATGCTCCCTTTGGCTTCTCACATGAGCTTAGAGAGCCCGAGTTCGATGATGAGGGCAACCGTCTTAGCGATGGCGACTTCGGCGAGGCCACTGATGTGTCCTCTTCTCATGAGGATGATTTCAGCGAGAGCTCTGATAGTGATGCCTTTGTCTAGTCTCTCCTTGGGCCTTGGCTCTAGCCTCTCTTTTTGTACTCGCGCCTAGCGCGCATGATCGCATCGCACCTCTATACTTATGTACTTTTGTTTGTCACTTCAAACTTGTTTAGTTGTTTTTAATGATATTTTGGTTTGAAACAACTTCTCTAGACTCTACCCTTCCAAATTGAAAATGTCTATGTTTGTAGGTGTTCTTTAATTTAAAAAACCGTATTTTATCGTACCGTATCCCAAAATTTCATATCGTACCGAATATTCCCGTACGGTATCGTATTTTCGTACCGTGACAACTATGAAACCGAGCAACAACATCATAATCATCCTCTTTCTTGAGGAATTCTTTCTTGAAGACATCTTCGAATTGTGCCTAAGTCGTTGGCTTAGGATTGAGTTCCTTCCACCAAAGCAAAGCTTTGCCTGAGAGGAAACCTGCTGCTAGCTGGTTCTTTTTCCCATCGTCATATGGATGGAACTGAAAATGGACTTGTCACTTATGTAGCCAAGTGTCCACTATCTCCTTGGTGTGCTGCTTTTGCTCGCCCCCGAACTGTTCCGGAGTAATGTTGGGGCCTAAAGCAGAGGCCAAGGTATCCATACCCGAAAGAGTAGATAGGGTAGTGGTCAAAAGAGAGATGGAGTTCTGCAAAGCCTGCATCTGCACGGCGATTTGTGCTTGACGTTCCGAAGAAGAAGCTTCAAGAGTAACTTTACACTCTTGGAAATCTGATTTTGACACATAATCGTCGAAAAGATCAGTATCGGTATCTTCCGTAGCCGGCAGGCCTTCACGTTCGATAAAGGGCTCCAACTCGGATTCTTGGGGCGACATCTTTAAGAGCGCAAGGGGAGAGAAAATTCGATCTTGCACAAGAAAAGGCTAGAGAACTTGAGAGCTTGAGAGCTTGAAAACTTGAGAGATGTGTGGCAAGAAGCCCGCTTAAGGAAAATATATAGGCTTCCCTAAAAGCAATCTTGAGCTTTTGCTTTTGTGTTTTATATATATATATATATATATATTCTATTTTCTTTATATATATAAAAAAACACTTTTAAGCATTACGTGGGTCTTTAAATCCTTTACTAAGGTTTAATCCAAAAAAAACGAAAGCAAAGCGTATGTTTTGTTTTCTTTTTTTTCCCAAAAAAAAAAACAAACAAAAAAAAAACAAAATCGGACGCTAATATGCTTTCGCGTTTTTTCCTTCGCCCACCTGAATTTAGCGCCACCCGTCGCCTGCGTGGGTCTAAAGTCGCCGCCAACTGCTGCGTGCCTTCGGCTGCTTGTGCCTAGGCTTGGCCGCCTGCCTGCCTGCGCTGCCTACGTCGACTCAACTGCACATGTGCGCTTGCGTTCGCTTGGCTGGCGCTGTCACCTGCGCACTGGTGATGCCTGCCTACACGGCTTGCGCCCACTGCCCGTGTGCAAGACCCGGCCACCCAGCAGCACCCGACCCTGCACATACAACAGTCGACGACCCTCTCTCTCTCTCTCTCTCTCTCTCTCTCTCTCTTTCTCTTACAACAATAGCCGACTGGCTTTTTTTCTCTCTCTCTTCTCTCTCTCTCTCTCTCTCTCTCTCTCTCTCTCTCTCTCTCTCTCTCTCTCCAGTTCATACGACTGCAAAAACGCATCTAGCCTTCTTCTTGCTAAACAAATCAACCCTACCCGACCACCTTTTCCATCATCACACGTTTCTTTGATGAAAAAGCAACATACTAATCTGAAAAACAGCATAATGCATAGACAAAAACAGCAAGCTTCTTGAACTCATACCTTTCTTCGACCTCATCTTCTCTACCTACCGACTTGCTCGTTCACGAGGTATGCTCTAATACCACTGTCAAATCCCCAAAGGATCTCCTCATAGAACGCTCCTGGTACATGTCTCAAAACCTGCAACAAACAAACAAACAAGAAGGGGGTGCAGGCATGACTCACCTCCCAACCACGACAGCCGTGGGCAGGCCCACAAGACTTGGCTGTTCCCACCGAGCCACGGGCTGAGCTAACTAGATGGACGTACCGACCAATCTCTACTTCGTGACGTCCCATACCATCACGAAGCTACCCTCGCCGGCCTTGAGACTGCTGTTGGCCTCGGCTGCATAAAGCAGGTGCACGTCTGCACTAGATCCAGGCTCCTTACCATAGAGCTCTCACAAAGACACGCGAGACTCTATACGACTAATGACTAACCTTGGCCACCCTTTTATAGGCGCTTGGCCGGTCATCGAGCGTCCACCCTTGGGCGCCCGCCCGTCCATACTTGGGTGCCCGCCCGTTAGTCTATCCCTAACTCAGCTCGCCAATCAGCCTGCCTAGCTCCAAGCTTCCCCAAACCTCGAAGCTATAGCACACGGTCGATACACACGGGTTGATACACACGGTGCACATGACACATGGAAAACATCACGCATTGTCCAACTGGTAGGCAACTTTAACTTCATGGAGACATCACTTAACTTTTTGACTATTGGAAAAGGGCCAAAACTACCGAATGAAAGCTTGGGACAATGCTTGCCCACTTGTTTCAATCTTTGTTTCATGTGCTGTACGCACGCGCCTATGGCTGTAGGGACTGAACTGCTACGTAAGGTACTGATTGGCTACGCCTGATGACTGTAGGAACTATACTGCTACTGAACTGCTGTGTAAGACTGCTGACTGAAGCAAACGCCGGTTCTCAAAGGCTGGAGAAGCAAACGCAGAAGCTTCAAGAGGGATAGATTAGTCTAGGTTGAAGGCGGGGAATGCTCTTAGTGCTGAGGAGGAAGGCACCTAGCTCACTGAAGACTGAATGGAATAACTAAGCCCTATGCAAGCCTATTTATACTAACTAGGGGCTCGTCAAGTTGGCTGGTCATTTATTTAATAAAGTTTATATTTAAAAAAGACATTAAATGCTAAATAAATACCATAAAATATGGAAAAAAATACCAGATAAATCCTAGTAAATTCCCTAAGGCTTCTGGGATGTTCTAAATGATGCACAGGCATATGAATGCATATTATGCAAGATGCAGAGTGCTTTCTGATGCAAACCCTAAGGCTTCTACGGACTCTACATGCATGAATGATTCTCTCCAAGTGGGTTAAGGGACTTGACTGACTGACCGACCGACCCGCTAAGGCTGAGGAATGACCTACGTAGCTCGTGCCTGACTTATCCAGGACTCAGGATGTACAATGGAGTCACGGCTGAGTGCAGGGTGCATGTGACAGCAATGCTAACATTTTCATCTCTCAGCGTCCTGCTAAGGGTGAAGTTCGATGTGGCAACAACACACTGATGCCCATCAAATCTGTTGGCACCGTCTTATTTGACACTAACACATGCCCCAACCAGGCAACTCTAGATAATGTTTATCTTGTCCCTAACTTGGGCCTCAACTTACTTTCTGTATCTCAAGTGACCCAACTCGATCATGGAGCTTATACTTCAACAAGCGAGTTGTCGAGGTAATTGACGAGACTATTGGTCTTGTTGTTGCTAGAAGTCAAGCTCAGAAGGATAGCTTATACCGGATGTCTGCTCATTTATCTGAAACCTCCGACGGTTCTGAGTTTCATCGGGTTCGTGCTTATGTGACTCAAGCTCCTTCGAACACTGAAGGACTATTGCACTATCGCTATGGTCATCTTCCCTATGACACGCTCTATGAGTTGTCTAGGGACCAGCTAGTTGAAGGCATACCGCGCCTCAAACTGACAAAGGATGTCTGCCAGCCATGTCAAATGGGTAAGCAACATCGTACACCATTCCCACATCATGCTACTCATCATGCTCAAAGTATACTCAAGGTGATTCATTTCAATTTGAGTGGGCATTCTACTATTCAAGGTACATGTGGGTGTATTTCCTGAAGCATAAATCAGATGCCTTCCAATATTTTTCCACATGGGTTCGGTTAGTATGGGCGTCTCAATTGGGATTGCTCACAGTGACAATGGTGGTGAATTTATCTCCCATCAATTTACCGAGTTCTTGCAAGAGCATGACATTCAACGCCAACTCACCTCCACCAACTCCCCCTCACAAAATGGAGTAGTCAAGTGCAAGAACCGCACCGTTATGGACATGGCACGCTCCATGCTCTTTGCAGCAGAGCTGCCCGAATGCCTTTGGTCGGAATCACTCAACACTTCTGTATACCTTCTAAACCGTTGCCCCACGGTTGTTGTCCCTCACAGGGCCCCGTTCAAGGCATTATGGGAAAAAACCGACTATTTTCCATCTCCGTGTATTTGGGTGTCGTGCGTACACACACACTCTGAATGACACGCGGGGTAAGCTTGAGCCAAGGAGTGAGTTGCTCATTTTTGTGGGTTACTCTTCTGAATCAAAGGCTTACAAAGTCTTTGATCCTAGATCAAACAAAGTCTTCGTTCATCGAGACATTGTCTTTGATCACAGTGGGATTTGCTTCGTCTTCCACTGCCCATACCACCCCAACAAGAATCTCCGACTATGCCACATGAACCCAATCAGTCAAACATTACTCCGCCTCTTGAGGAGCCTTCCTCCTCATGACAGCCACCCAGGGACTCTTTACCCCGCTGGTACCAACAGACCATACGTGACTCTGGCATGCTTCCTCATGATACTCCCTTGGACGGTCCTCATCGGTCCACCAGGCTCACTCCTCTTGCCTCATTTGCCTCTATTTTTTCCACAGACTATGTAGCGCATGATGAGCCAACCTCGTGGAAAGATGCAGTCAAACATCCATCCTGGAAACAGGCTATGGAACAAGAACTCGAAAGCATTAACCGTAATGGCACGTGGTCCCTTGTGGATCGCCCTCGTCATAAGGAGGTCATTGGAACCAAATGGATCTTTCGTACCAAATTTAAAGCCAATGGTGTACAAATCCCGGCTTGTTGTGCAAGTCTTTCGCCGAAAGAAAGCATTGACTTGGACGAGACCTTCGCACCTACTGCTCGAATGACGACAATCCATCTTTAACTCAATCTGGTTGCTCACACCACAAATGGCCAATCTACCAGATGGATGTTAAGAGTGCTTTTTTAAATGGCATTCTCGAGGAGGAAGTCCATGTTGACCAACCTCTGGGCTTCCCGCTCCCCGGGTATGAGGACAAAGTCTTCCGCATGCATAAAGCTCTTTATGGGCTTAAGCAAGCGTGGTATCATCGCATTGACAAATTTTTACCCAGCCAAGATTTTCAACCATCTCACTCTGATCCCAATATGCTATATCCACACTAAGGCGATGGTTTGCAACCTAGTGCTGTATGTCGATGACCTCATCATTTCTAGTTCAAATCAAGCCAAACTGGCTGATATCATGGCACAGCTGAGAAGAATTTTTGAGATGATTGATCTTGGTCTTCTCTCATATTTCCTTGGCATGGAGGTGGTCCAACATCCCGATGATATTTTTATGTCACAACAAAAGTATTGTCTTCAACTCATTACTTCCTACTTTCCTGATGGTGCTATCCCTGTGGCTACCCCATTAGATCCCACCATCAAACCATCAAACTATCAAAGGAAGAGGACTCACTGCCACATGAAGAGCGAGCCTACCGCCAAGTGGTTGGGAAACTCATATGGCTCACAACTCTCGACCTGACATTTCCTATCGCACATCCATTTCACATCAGTATTTCAATGCTCCTAAGGAGCCACATTGGAGTTCAGCGACGATGAGGGTTGTTCACTATCTCCCGGGTACCTATATGTTTGGACTTCACGTCAATAGTGTGATCACACTGCGTGGTTACACGGACTCCGACCGGGTAGGTGACATCGATTCCCAACTTTCTCATGGTGGTTATTTGTACTCTCTTGGATCTGGTCCCTTCTCTTGGTCTAGCAAGAAGCAGGATACTCTTGCAGGTTCTTCCGCTGAGGCTGAGTACCAGGCCCTCTATGATGCCACCACTGTGGCTATGTATCTTCGTCAGCTTCTTAAGGAGATGAATGTTACCTTTGACTCCGCTTCCACCATCTTCGTCAACAGCCAGAATGCGATTGCACTGGCAATCCTATTTTTTCTAACCGTACCAAGCATGTGGGTGTCCATTTTCATTTTACCAGGGAACAGGTTGAGCTTGGTACCATCATGCTCCAGTACATTCCTATGGCGGACAACCATGCCGACATCCTTACAAAGTCCGTCAACCAGCCCATCCTCGAGCATCTTCGCGAACGGATTGGCATTGGTCGTCCACCATCACCCTCCACATATTGAGAGGGGGATCACCCTCTCCATCCAGATTATTTATCATTTTTTGTAACCGGCGCATGAGTCAGTGAAAACTCCATGAGAGCACAGCTCATGTGAAAACCCACTGCATTGCATTCTTGCATACCTTTTGCATAGCATTCTGTTTTTTGTGTTTGGGGTGTATGTGTGAATGAAAACCCTAAAAATGGGCATTCATGCATGTGAAAATCTCTTGCATTGTGGCATTGATCCAGTACCACCCAAACTCAAAAATCTCTACACAAGTCGATGAGCACATGTTCTACTTCCTCGACAACCCACCTTACCCAAAGCTTGTTCCCCTCATCTTCTCTCCTGGTCCCCTTTTTGGCCTAAGAGGGGGTGTGTGAAAATATACCCAAAGTGATATTTTATCCATCCCAAAAGGGTGTGATTTTTGGCATATTTTTGTCTTGTTCTTCTGGCCGACCAGCACTCCTTCAACATGTATATATTAAAAGCCTCATCATTCTGAACAACATCTAAAGATCATCGCACATGATCAGCTCTTCGCGTCCAATGCTTAGGCAGCCGGCGCTCTGCCCTAACCAATATTACATCAACGAATACGTCAACTAACGCAACCAACAGCCATCGGCTCCAATACCGCAGCAGCCACCAATCAATACGTCATAATTGCAGCAGCTGGCTGAACCTTCATCTACACATCGTTGATCATCATCATCTTGTTGGTGCATGGCTCCACTACCTGTGCATCATATGACAGCAGCTACCCAGCTGTATCAACCAACATATTGATCATCGTCTTTACTTTGCTGCTGATAACGACAGTTATCATCTATTTTCTCCTCTGGATCTGCAGCACGTGTGCTACTCATTCTCTGGCGCAGTACCTCACATCTGCAGTAGCATACGTCTACAGTAGTACTTCATCATTTTACATCTCTGATTTGGGACAGCAGCCCTCTCTGCTCATTCGACACCGGCTATCCTTCACCTCTCATCAGAGGGTCTTTGTACTAGATTTCATTTATTAGTATACATATCCTCAATCGTCTACTCCATGATGTATTGATTTGCTCTGATCTCTCATACATCAAGTCTTTTCGTCTTTTTGCCCTCACAACCACTGCCTCAGTGTCACGTGCATTCCGCAATTGGATGCCACGTAGACACATATGTACAAAAGGTGCAGGACCTGGGGTGGAAAACTGGTCCCATGTGAGCCCAGTCCGGGACAAGTCAGCCAAGGTCCCACTCCAGTCGTCCGAGGTCAAGTGTGCATTATCCTGCACATGAAACAGTGCTGATCCGCGCTGTGAGTCTCCCTCTAGAATGATGTCAGTGGTTCTGTGTATCTGGTATGATACTGGATGCCAGACCACTGTGTAGACAGTTAGGGTTTGCATATAGGAAAGGGGCCAGCCCATAGGGCTACCCCAAGGACAGATCTGTGGGCATGGGGAAGGTGTAGAACCACCCCCATAGGGGCCAGGAAGGCCTTGGCAGTGCCCACCAGCCATGGGATGGGCTGGAAGGGCTGTAAGCCAGCCCTAGGGCCCCTGGACAGGCAGCCGACAGGGTACCCAGCCCCTAGAAGGCTGTAGGCCAGGTGTGGGGCAGCCCACATAGGCTGGCCAGCAGCCAAAAACAGAGGCACATGATGGCCAGCAGCCTATTATGTGATGCGCAGCTTTTTAAGCATTAAATGCTGAATATTCTAGTCGTGGGACTATTTTTAGTCAGCCGATTGGGTTTTAGACAGCCTACCAGCACCCTGGAGGTGTATAAATACCCATGGCATATTTTCAGGTCATTCATCTCATATTTCACCAATTGCTGAAGCTGATCAAGAGGCCAGGACAGCCAAGGATAAGCTAACGCAGAAGGGGTGAAAGATTGAAGGTCAAGGGCAGAGGATTCTCCTCAGCCAAGAAGGTTCAAGTTCAGTCTTTTATTTCAGTTTTGCATCATTCTAATAAAAGCAAATACACCATTCATGGTGGGGGCCCTATAGAGGGTATTCGGGACCCAATACTGTGTCCTCTTCTCCCTCTCTCTCTCTCTATTTTTCTGCACATCTACATTCACTTTTGTGCATTAATTTCGTCATCGCGACAAGTGCGTTGTTTTTCTGAGCATTGAAGTTACCGATCTCCCCTGAAGCTTCCGCATGTTACACTCAGTCCCAAACAGGTGTGCACACACGTCCACAGGTTTCCAAGCGTCCCCGAAGCCCATGGACAATCACAAGTAGAAATACCAAGCATTGTCAAGGCAGCTAAGACAAGTCATTCATGCATGTCAAAACACACACAAATGCTTTATGCACAATATTCTCGATGCCATCTCCCAACTTATTCATCTCGTACAAAACCCGTCTTGGGCACCGCCCATACGGTATAAAGAATGCTCACCAAGGTGTCCACCCTTCCATGAGACTTCATCAGCATGCCAAGAACTCTCACCAGGGTATCTACCCTTCCATAAAGCCCTTCCACATGTACTGAGCCATGCCAGGAACTCACACCAGGATATCAATCCTTCCATGGAGCCCTTCCACATGTAACAAACCATGCCAGGAGCCTCACACCAAGATCTCAATCCTTCCTTGGAGTCCTTCCACGTGTACTAGACCGTGCCTTGAACACACGCCAGCGTCTATACCTACCCTTCCATGGTATTCCTCCACATGTGTATAGTCAAAAGTCACCTAAAAGACCTCCCGAGCTGTTGCGCCAATCATGAAAGTAGGGTGACCAGATTCATGTCCAGTGTGTACCTTACCGACCACACACCATACGCATCCCCTGTGTCCCCGTTGGTACATCACTAGGTTGTTGGCCTACCCACCGTCACCCACAAACGTTACCTGTTCACACTTGATGTCATAAGCAGTGATGTACATTCGTATGCCACTGCCGCACGCACTACCGCCATGTCCCACACTTTAGAGTGTACTTGTTAGGGTCGTAACACCAAGGATGTCCCAAACTGCCCGATCTCATCGGCACCTTCTTTTGCTCCAAAATGCACACATCTAGAGTGTCGTACATTTTTTGTTTCCAATCTACTCATTCTCGTAGGCATGTTGCCTCCGGGCACTAGGCTATTTGTGGACTTCCAAAAGGCATTTGATATCGTGCCCCATAAAAGCTTAGGGATAAGAATAAAGAAGCTTGGGTGCCACTAAATTATCACATAGTTGCCACCAGTCACGTGTTAAAGCTTGGAAGTCTCAGGGAAAGACCCGAGTTCGAATCTTGTTGTGCTTGAGATAGTGCCAACATCTTTTTTTAAAGGGGCCAAGGTAAGGACCGCTCATGGGTGTGTAAGTAAAATCCCCCCCCCCCCAAAAAAAAAAAAAAAGGACACACACAATGCAGTCCGCCGCCTCTATGAGAAAGTTATAGGTCAACTTAAGACAAAAGAAGGAATGTCGCAACACTTCTTGAATAATATGGGGTCAAGCACAGGTGCAAACTATTTTTGGGCTTTGCATAATGAGCTAGAACTAATAAATATGACCTTCACAAAGGAAAAGAGTATCAACTAACTTCAACTTGGGCAACATTGTCAACTAGGCCAACATGATCACTCCGCTTCATTGGCCAATAATGAACGTCATGAGAGGCCTACAATTTTGGCACAATTTCCAAGCCCAAAAGGAATTGTCTACTCCCATTCCAAAGGTGTCCTAATAAGTAAAGACTTATGACCCCATGTATGGATCAATATGAAGATATTGGTTTACACAAGCAAGTAGCATGTTGGGGTAGTGTGCCAAACCTTCATAAGCAATCTAAACCATTTGACCTCGATGGGCCACCATTCCATACACATACAGAGGCGCCCAGAGTCCAAAGCTACTCAACCATGGCTACTCTTCATAATGGGGGTCCTTAGATACATAAGCTAGCTGGTGCCTCGGCACTAAATATGAGGATGAAGAATTTCATGTTTAACAAATTCCAAAAGAAAGACTCCATGCCATGATGTTCTCACGACCCATACGCACTAAATCCTCTATCCACACCACATCATTCTAGCAAAGTTTGTAGCCACCCTCTCCATAAGGATGCCTCATTTCAAGGAAATTGTTTATGCTCGTGACATGAGGTGACTTCACATAGGCTGGCTCTCAATGCGCTGAAATGAGCAGAGATATCAGAGAGACATTTGGCATATACCATCCCATCTATAACAACCATGTATTTTTATAATTCCTCGTATTGAAATGAGCAGAGATATCAGAGAGACATTTGGCATATACCATCCCATCTATAATGACCATGTATTTTTATAACTTCCCTGTATTGACAAAAGACAGCTTTAGTCAGATGCCTCATACAATTTCTATCACGGTAACACTACTCAGCATGTATTCTTTTTGCTATCACGGGCAATCTGGCCCCCTCAGACATTAATACAACTCTCTCCCCCTGTCTCTCTCTCACCCCCCCCCACACACGTGCATGCACACATCCCACACTCCCATAAAGAGAGGGGGGAGAGAGAGAGAGAGAGAGAGAACTTACGCATTCCATAGTTTCGAACTGATACACCACATTTGCATCAAAAGCGGATCGATATGAGGAACGTGTGAAATCAAGAAACCGGCTTAAAGCAGGATCATAATCTCCCACAATGTTCACCAGATCTCCTGTTCATCCAGTCAGACATGTGACTTATCTGCTGCCTGCTTCACATGATTATTTCTTTGTATAAATCTGAAATTAAACTATGGTCCCATCTGCCAGTATTTTGTTACTGAACAAAAGAAAACAGCTAGAGTTTCAACTCCATACCAGAAGGCTTCAGACGAGGCCGGTGAAGTACATTCCGAAACATCATTCGTGGTTCAGACTCACCCGCCCACCTGCCATAATCTTGAGTCAAACTTTGCCAATGATAAAATATGCCTTTTAAAGGCATCAAGGTTCTCTACTTGATAGGTCTTTATGATGATGAATAGCCGAAAACCTCTATGTAGACATCATATATGGATGTATGTATGTGTGGCCCTTAAAGTATTTATGTATGTATGTATGTAGGTACGTACATGTACGCATGGATGGATGAATGTATGTGTGTCTGTGTATGTGTAGGTTTTGCTTTCTTTTTATGTATGTATGCATGTACGTATCTGTGGGTGTAGGTATGTATGTACAGAGGTATCTGTGGATGGATGTATGCGTGTGTATGTGTACGTATATTCCTTGATTGTTTTCCATATATTTAGGTACGAAGGTATATGTATGGGCGTATGTACGTATGCATGTGTGTTGTGTGTGTGCATTGTGTGTGTGTGTGGGCATGTGTATGGATGGATGTACGTGTGCGTATGTGTGAATATGTATATACTTTGATTTCTTTCTTTTCTTTTATATTAGAGTCTGCAGACAAGCTGAGAGAACAAAGAAGGAAGCTTGACTTACCCAACACGGCAGGCATTGGCACCGTTGTCTATCACTATGGCACGCGACAAATCAATGCTGTAGTAGTCATCCTGTCGAGAAATTGAGGGCATGGTTGATGTCGTTTTTCTTACTGAAACCAAGCTACAGAGAGTAAGAAGCTGCTCTCCACCAAATAACCCAGGTCCCTGCTTAGTGCTTTCATACTACCCGCCCGGACGCAAATAAGTTTGTACACCCTACATAAAATAAATTCATAATAAATTAATTGACATCCTCTTTTTTTAGGATCAATAGTAGCATATTTATATATATGTGCTAAAAAAGTCAAGTACACTTTTAAGTAATATACATCTGAAATTTCCTCACTACAATCCTCTATTTTCACACTTGACTTCGTTTAAGAGTTTACAAAGCAAAGACCATCTCTCCGCTTCCAACAGAAACCTAGACTGCTCCCAAGAAATCTAATAGCCCAACATAATGCAAGCCTCCATCATTGCCTCTGTGCTGCAACCCCTTGGGGACTGTTTTTCCAATCTGCCCCCTTTCTTTGACCAAATTTTTACTGTGGGCATGGTTCCCATTGGGTTCTCTATGAAAGCAACAAAGGTATAATCAATCTGTTTTTCTTTAAGGTACCATCTTCTAGTTCTGAGCCCAAATCTAGGCAATCTGCATTTCCAGCAAAATATAAACCAAGGGTTAGAAACCCCCCCCATTATGTTTGAGGTCCCTCCAAAGTAAGGCATAAATCAGGTACTGCTCCTTTACAGATTCAGTAGGAGTTGATCTAGCTCATCTACTCTCAACTTATTCAAATTACATATAGACCAGCACACATGCAAACACATTTATGCATTACATCTATCACACCAAACCAACAATGGAAACCTTCTGAAAAACAATAGCATTCCTAGTGCTCCAGACTTCCCACAAGTAGCATGCTTTGATTATGTTAAACAGTAACCCTGCATTTTCATCATTGAAGGACCATTTACCAAGAATCCAATCCCCCCAGTAAGCCTGAATTCCCAAACATTGCTCAACCCATTTTGCAATCATGCCCTAGCTCCTCTGATGGCTGGGCACTCCC
>NC_141065.1:17735673-17738173 GCF_041138505.1 Cibotium barometz | reverse complement strand
ACACACACACACACACACACACACACACACACACACACACATACATACATACATACATACATACATATACACACACACACACACACACACACACATACATACATACATACATACATATATATATATATGTATGTATGTATGTATGTATGTGTGTGTGTGTGTGTGTGTGTGTGTATATATATATATATATAGAGAGAGAGAGATTTCCACTCACATCAGCCCCAACAGCTTTTTTTCCAACAGCATACCAGCTGCTCATCTCATCAAAAACAACATCCATGCTCGGGGTGACTCACATCCTCATAACCAGGTGGCTGCAACATATACACCTCTTCCTGCAAATCCCCATGCAAGAATGCATTCTTTACATCCATCTTATGTAAAGACCATTGCTTTGACATAGTCACTGCTACCTATCACAACTCTCACTGTTGCCATCTTGGCAATTGGGCTGAAAGTTTCCTCATAATCAATGCCATATGTCTGCGCATATCCTTTGGCCTACCAATCTAGCCTTGTACCTGCCTATGCTTCCATCACTGTTATGTTTTACTTTGTACATCCACTTGCATCCAATGGCTTTCTTGCCTTCAGGCAATTGCACTAAATCCCAAGTCTCATTTCCATATAGTGCATCCATCTCCTCATCCATAGCTTTCTCCCAACACACATTTCCAACAGCCTCATCAATGCATGTGGGCTCTACAACCTGTACAATTTTTGCCATGTATGCACACTGATGTGCCACATAACCATCATAGGTAAACCTCTGCAGAGGATTCTTCACTCTCCCAGATCTTTGTAGCTTTGCATTCATGGCTTCCATAGCCTTCTTTACACCAGGTGTTCTCATAGAGCTGGTATCCCAAGATCCTCATCAAGGCTCATCTCTGAGCCACTAGACTCTCCATCAACATGAGAATGCCGTGCAGAAATGTCAGGCATACTAAGGGGCTCAACCACTTTCTCTTTGCCTTTATGTGATGTACTAATCACGTTTGCAGGACTGGTATTATGACACAGCCTGCCACTCCATGGTCTATCAACTGAACCACTAGATGAGGACTCTCCTGGTCCACTCAAAGACTGTGATTGCTGACTTGCATTCTGTGCAACCACATTTCCACTCACATCAGCCCCAACAGCTGCTTTTCCAGCAGCATACCAGATGCTCATCTCATCAAAAACAACATCCGTGCTTACCCTCAACTCACGTGTAGCAGGGTTATAGCACATGTATCCCTTTTGCTCAAGGGAATACCCAATAAACACACATTTTTCAGCTTTTGGATCCAGCTTAGTTCTCAGCTCATCTTGCACATGCACATATGTAATGCATCCAAAGACTTTCAGATGAGACAAATCAGGTTTTTTGCCCAGTAAACCTCTCCTCTGGCTACATCATGTATGGCTGTAGTTGGAGTCCTATTCATGATGTAAACTGCTATAAAAACAGCCTCAGCACAATAGCTATGCGGCATATTCTTCTCTCCCATCAATGCTCGTGCAATCTCAGCAATGTGCCTGTTTTTCCGCTCAGCAACTCCATTTTGCTGCACAGTGTATCTGCATGTAAACTATCTCTAAATACCATTCTTCTTCAAAAATTCAGAGAACTCATTGGAAAAGTACTCTTCCCCTCCATCTGACCTTACGCACTTTACATATTTCCCTGTTTGCTTTTCAACCATAACTCTAAAATTTTGAAAATGAGTGAACACCTCACCCTTCTCCTTCATGAAGTATACCCACACTTTCCTTGTGTGGTCATCAATAAATGCCACATAATACCTGCAACCTCCCATAGACATGGTCTTCGTAGGACCCCATACATCTGAATGCACAACATCTAGTGCATTTTTGCTCACATTTCTGTCACGTGGAAATACATGCTTTGTTTGCTTTCCCAATTGGCATGCTTCACATATTTTTTGCATACCTTCAACTTTAAACTTTGGCAGCCCTGTCACAATTCCTTTAGTCTGCATAGACTTCATTCTTTGCACATTCACATGTCCAATTCTTTTATGCCAAATGTTTGTGTCTGCAATAATTCCTGAACCATTTGCAAACATCGCAGCACTCACTTCAGGCATGTTTACATTCAATGTAAACATTCTGCCCACTCTGTTGCCTTTTGCAACCAACCTGCACTTGTCTTTAAAGTCTTCAACATAACAACCATCAAGGTTAAACTGAACCTACAAACCCTGCTCAATCATCTGGCCAACTGAAATAGATTCTTTGTTATGTTCGGAACATGAAGTATATCTGCAAGGTACTTCACTTTGCCATCCTGCATAGACAATGGCACATCTCCAACATGGGCAATTGGATAAGCAGTGTCATCCCCTGTTTCCACAAAACCTGGTCTTTCAAGGTTTTTCATCTCCTTGAACCACTCCCCATGACTTGTCATGCGGTTTGAAGCACCTGAATCAACGTACCATACATTATCTTTATGTGCTGCTTCAACATTTTCAGACATGGCATTAACAAC
>NC_141065.1:17640673-17725673 GCF_041138505.1 Cibotium barometz | reverse complement strand
ATTCACGTAGCTTACTCTCGGGTTATCACATGATTGGAAGTAGTGGATTATCCCATATGCGAGAGCATGGGAAGTTGAAGAGCCATATATAGGTTGTGGTGGCACCTTGTCATAGATATCTCCTCCGGCCGGGTTTTGGGGGGAACAACAATTGGGAGCCCAACAACCGGCATTGCTCAGTGCACTGGGGTGGTGGGCCAGGCAGCCTTGGACCCAGCTGGGCAGAAGCTGACCAGCCTCTGTTGCACCTTTATAAGAGGCATTTGGGTTCTTAAATTTCCATCTCATATTTGTTGGAACTCACCACCGTGAAGGGCAAGCCCAAGGCAATGGGGAGAAGTTGGAGTTGCAGTCATCTTTGGGCAAAGAACATCTAGGTCCACTTTGTGTATGTGCTTTCATTTGTGTTTTTCTGCTCTCTTTTTGCTCTGATAACTTTTGCACAAAGCACAAGTAGTATCAGAGGCTAGAAAACTCACAAATTTTCTTTTTTTTTTGGGCACATATGTGTATGTTAATTGCCTGCTGAGGACCTTAGAATGCAAAGTGCTCAATTTCCTTTATTGATAATTGGTCCCTAGTTGTTTATCAGGGATGTAGAGGTAATCACAGTTTTGATCCACGGCTTGATGGAGGAGGACCATAATGAGCGCATGGAGATCCATGAGGCTTGCATGGAGGCTACTTGGGCATATGTCAGCTCCTTACCACTCTGGATATTTGATCTATGGTTACCCAATCGGACTAGCGGTGTCGGAATGTGCAACGGAAATGAGACAAAAATTTGAGAGTAGAAAATGCAGAGATGCAAGAGAGGAGAAGTGGTGTAGAACTCTGCTATTTACACAATATATCCGGTACAACAAGTGGGAGGGCAAGTTTGTCAAATCCCCATAGGATCTCCTCGTAGAACGCAGAAACTCGTAATGGCCATACCTAGTCCGAAAGGCGGTTCTTTTGACATGCCTTTCATGAATATGTATCTGGTGATAGCCAGTATGTAAATCTATCTTCGTGAAATATTTCGCTCCGGCTAACCGGTCAATCAGGTCATCTGATTTAGGGAGAGGATAACGGTTCTTAATTGTCAGCTTGTTCAATCTCTTGTAATCTATACACATTCTCCAGGTGTTGTCCTTCTTTCTCCTAAGCAACACAGGTGCACCCCAAGGTGATTTACTTGGATGGATCTGGCCCATCCTCAAATAATCTTCGAGTTGTTTGGCCAACTCATCTTCCTCAGCTTGGCTCATCCTGTAAGGTGGAATACTAATAGGGTGAGCACCAGGGATCAGGGCAATACGATGATCTACTGTCCTTTTGGGTGGTAAGCCCCCGATGGCAGTTCCTTAGGAAATACATCTTGAAACGAATCAAGTATCTTCTGTAATTCTTTGCTTTCAAACACACTTAATTCATTGACATCCATAGAAGGTATGAGAAATGAAGAAAGTGGAATCAATACACAATGGAATGCAGTATACAAAGAAGAATCCATTATATTACCAAAATCAATTGTATTCACAAGAGGTTCCTGAGAGGGATGTATACAATCACCTAAGATACTATACTGGGTGTTCCTATGTTCAAAAGAAAAAATATGACTAGACCAATCTATCTAGACTTGAAGAGTCTTAAACCACTCAATCCCTAATAACAAGTCTACATGTTCTAGGTGCATAATATGGCATTCCAGAGTATCTTTGTAGTCTTGAATCTGGATCAGTAGCGTCTCCACCTTTCAATCCCATACTCGCCGATCCGCAGGGAGGCGTACCTCATAGGTATGATTGTTGAGCGTCGTATCAAGACCCAATTTCTGCACAAGTTTGTAATTAACAAAGTTGTGTGAGCTGCGAGGTCTAGAAGAATGTGCACAGTGTGTATCTACTGTGTGCTACACGCACACAAAACTAGCTTGGGGGTTTAGGGAAGCTTGGAGCTAGGTAAGCTGATTGGCGAGCTGAGTTAGGGATAGACTAACGGGCGGGCACCCAAGTATGGACGGGTGGGCGTCCAAGTGTGGTCGCTCGATGACCGGCCAAGAGCCTATAAAAGGGTGGCCAAGGTTAGTCATTAGTCATATAGAGTCTCGCGTGTTTTTGTGAGAGCTCTATGGTCAGGAGCCTGGATCTAGTGCAGACGTGCACCTGCTTTACGCAACCGAGACCGGCAGCAGTCTCGAGGCCCGCGAGGGTAGCTTTGTGGCGGTATGGGACGTCACGAGGTAGAGATTGGTCGGTACGTCCATCTAGTTAGCTCAGCTCCTGGCTCGGTGGGGACAGCCAAGACTTTGGGCTTGCCCACGGCTGTCAAGGTTGGGAGGTGAGTCAGGCCTGCACCCCCTTCACGTTTGGTTTGTTTGCAGGTTTCGAGTCTTGTACCAGGAGCGTTCTACGAGGAGATCCTATGGGGATTTGACAATGGTATCAGAGCAAACCTCGAGAACGAGCAAGTCGGTAGGTAGAGAAGATGAGGTCTAAGAAAAGGTATGAGTTCGAGAAGCTTGCTGTTTTTTCGGTGTATTCTGCTGTTTGTTCAGATTCAGTATGTTTCTTTGTATTGTAAGAACCCATGATGGGGATTTTGGTCTTGTATGGATTGTTTGCTTTGCAAGAAGAAGGGCTGTGTTTTCTCAACTGTATGAACAGTTTGAGAAAGAGAGAGAAGTAGAACAACGAGTCGGTTGTATGTATGTAAGCGAGAGAGAGAGAGAGAGAGAAGTATGGACGGCTATTAGTCTTGGAGGGCTGGTCGGCGCTTGTGTGGCAGTAGCGTTTATGCAGCTGTGTGGCGCTTGTGTGGCTGCGTAGAGAATCCAGCCAAAAGAGCTCTTGTACCAGTCGCTCGCAGGCGGGTGGTACACGCAGCCAGGCAGCACAGGTGTCACCAACCTGCGTAGGCAGGCGCAGGTGCGCAGACTATATGCTTGCGCAGGCGGCGCAAGTGCAAGTGCGCAGGTATGTGCGCAAGTGGCAGCGTAGACATGTGGTTACGGCCGGGTTCACATGCGCAGGCCATAGCTGATTGCAGGCAGCCCAGTTTCGTGCATAGGCGGCAGCTTATGTAGGCGTACGTAAGTAGGCGGCCTTGTGGCATGAAGACGGCGCAGAGAATAGCGAAAGCCAAGTCGGGTGTTTTTTTTGCTTTTGTTTTTTTATTAAAAAATGAAAACATCACCTTTGCTTTCATTTTTTTTAAACATGCGCCTACAGGGTTTTTATAAACCCACACCCTCTTCAAGATGTCGACCCAAGAATCCGAGTTGGAGCCCATTCTCGAACGTGAAGACACCGATGCCGATCTTTTCGACAATTTTGTTTTAAAATCAGATTTCCAAGAGTTTAAAGTTGCTCTTGAAGCTTCTTCCTCGGAATGTCAAGCACAAATCGCCGCGCAGATGCAGGCTTTACAGAACTCCATCTCTTTGTTGACCACTACCCTATCTACTCTTTCGGGTATGGATACCTTGGCATCTGCTTTAGGCCCCAATATTACTCCGGAATAGTTTGGGGGGCAAGCAAAAGCAACGTACCAAGGAGATAGTGGACACTTGGCTACATAAGTGGCAAGTCTATTTTCAGTTTCATCCATATGGCAATGGCAAAAAGATCCAATTAGCAGCAGGTTTCCTCTCAGGCAAAGCTTTGCTTTGGGGAAAGAACTCAACCCTAAACCAACGACTTGGTCGCCTGAGGTGATAGTGTGCTGAAGACCTGCGAGCTCCCCGAACCTCCACCTCTGTTGTCTATGTCGCCCCCCTTCCTTCCTCCGCCTCCCCTCCTTTCTCTCCCGTTGTTCGCCCCTGCTTTTGTCCGCCCTCTTCCTCCCGCTGCTGTTTCCTGTGTGCGCTCAACCCCTCTTGCTCTCCTTGTTCTCCTCCCCTCCTCTCTCCACCTCCCCTCCTTCCTCCGCCTCCTCCTTTCTGCGCATGCGCAGGCTTGGTGCGCTGCCCTTCCCCAGCCTCCCCTCCTTCCTTCGCCTCCTCCATTCTGCGCAGCCTTTGCTGCGTTGCCCTTCCCCCGCCCTACTTTTTTTTCTTTTTTTCTTTTTTTCTTTTTTTCTTTTTTTCTTCCTTTTTCTTTTTTTAATTCTCTTTTTTCTTTTTTCTTCTATTTCTTTTCTTCTTTCTTATTCTTTCTTCTTTTCTTCTTTTTCTTTTCTTTTCTTCTTCTTCTTTTTCTTGTTTTTTCTTTTCTTTTCTTTTTCTTTTTTCCCTTTTTTTATTCTCTCTCTCTCTCTCTCTCTCTCTCTCTCTCTCTCTCTCTCTCTCTCTCTCTCTCTCTCTCTCTTTTCTTTTTCTTTTTCTTCTTTTTTCTTCCTATTATTTGATTTTCTCTTTTTTGCCCTTTTCCACCCTCTCTTCCTTTCCGTCGCTTCCTTGCCTGCCTCTTTCCCTTGGTTCGGATTGCTCCTCTTACGGGTTCAAGTCGGTCTTTTTCTTCGATTAGCATCATGGCTAATCATTCTCCCTCGGCTGGGTGAACTATTGTTTTTTCCGAAGCCGAGCTCGCAGTCCTCTACGCTGAAATAGAAAGACTCCAAAAGGACCCTCATTGCCAAAATCTTTGGATCTCACCCCTTCCGTCTCCAGGCTCAAGATTGGGTCCTGGCCATAGTCACAAGGGACGGGGGATGGTGACGGGGGACGGGGACGGGGACGGGACGGGGGACGGCCATAAGTAGGGAACGGGGACGGGGGAGGGAACGGCACTCAAAAAATAAATTTTTTTAAAAATTTTCTACTCTGCACTTATTCTACTTTGGAAGCACATCAAAATGAGCACAAATTTACACTAAAATGCTAAGATTTTGAGTCAAAGATAATAATTAAGTAGATACAAAATGAGTCATGACTCAAGAGTCAGGACTCAGGAGCCTTAAGGAGGCAAAATACAAGGACGGACTCAAATGAGTCAATGACAAAAAAGTGCTGAAGACTAGAGGCTAGAGGCTAGAGCTAAGTAGTAAGGCCCATGAATCATGATCCATGAATGATCATCCACGTGAAGTGCTCGCCTCATGGTCATGGGTAGCTTGTGCGGCTGCCAAAGAAGCATCAAGCTCATCCTCAGTCTCATCCTCACTGGCATGCTGCTCCTGCACCTCATCCTCCCGTTGCTCTTCTTGTTGACTCATCTCCCACTCGGTGAAGGAATCTGCCTTCTTGGTCATGCTCTTGCAAAGCATTCGCAAGTTCGCGCTGACGAAGACAAGGTCATTGGCACGCTCTACCCCGAGTCGGTTCCTCTTCCTAGAGGCAATGTGGCTGTAGGTACTCCAAAGTTGCTCCAAGCAAGAGGAGCTGACGGCCTGGCTAAGTATGCGGATGGCAAGCTGGTGCAGCTCCGGTCCATCTGAACCAAAGTCCTCCCACCATAGAGCAGCACCAACTTTGGAGCGGTCAACCTGTGCATCATGACAGCCATAGGAGCCATGAAACGACCTGTACATCGAAAGCTGGTCCTTGATCTTGCGCCTAACCGATGCATCAGGCACAAGACGATCCAAGATGATCCTCCATCCAGCGCTCACCTCCCGGTCGCTCTCCTGCTTGTTGCCTTGGAATTCTGGGTCCACCACATAAGCTGCTGCATGCAATGGAGAGTAGTAGGAATTCCACCTTCCTAGACACAAGGCATGGATCTCCTCGTATCTGTCTTCGTCAGGCACGAAGTCTTTCAACTTCTCTATCATGCGATCCATGGCCTCGTAGACCTTGCCTATGCATGGCTGCATAGCGTCTACAATCCTCAACAGGTGGACTATGGGCCTCACCATAGCATCTGTGGTCTTCACACGCTCCCACCAAGAGGCGTCATCCGCCCGTAGCCTACACTCTTGGCCAGTGTTTGTATGGGACTCTTGCATGGCGACAAACTCGTCGCTAAGGAAAAGCCCCCTCAAAGCACCACTACAATCCTTCAACCGGCCCAACATGAGAAAGTTGTAGGCGAACCGGGTGTCGGAATATTTGAGAAGAGAGAGACAGGACCTCTTGTTGAACTCATGCCGAAGTCTTTGGTGGTTGAGGACAAAGGAGACCATGGTGTTGGCCTCCTCAATGAGCGGGCTGATCCATGGTAATGCCCCGATGTCCTTGAGGAGGTTGTTTAGGCAATGAGCCATACAAAAGGACACCGTGACATGTCCATACATACCTTGGAGAATAGCTCCCGCCGCCCTATTGGAAGGCTCCCCATCCGCAACAAAGCCGACTACATGCTCGGGGCCAACGATCTCCATGGTGGTAGCCCACTCCGCCGCAAGCACATCCGCGCTCTTCCCAGTGCCGGATGCATCATGAGATGAGATGAAGTACATCTCTCCACGGGAATATGCAACCATGCCGTGAATACTCCTCTTGCGGGTGTCACTCCATCCATCCACAATGAGGGAGACTCCGTTCCTCTCCCATTGCCGCTTTGTGTTGTCGGCCGCTTGCTCTACAATGCGCTTCTCCTTGTCGAGCAATGTAGTGCGCAAGCTCTCGGATGAGGGGGGCGTATAGGTTGAGCCATACTCCCCAATCTTCTTAACCATTACCTTGAAGTATTCCGACCTATTCAAGAAAGTAATTTACTAATGAGAAGGAGACTAGGATGATGAAAACATGAATGATGAATTGGCAATGATCGATTGCACTTACCTAGCCGCTTGAAAGGCAATGTGGTCGTGGAAGAAGAAGCGGGCCACCGCCATATCCACCTCCTCCTTCAACTTGGGGTTCCAATTCTCCCCAAGTGTAGATTGTCGCCGTGGGCCACGTAATGATTGAGAGGCCGTGGAGATGGAGGGTGCCGGTGTCGTGGATGGAGTAACATTCCGACTTGATGGCGAAGGTGATGGTGTGCATGATCCCGATCCACCACATGACTCCATGGTAGAGGCTTGAGTTCCTCTCCCCATCGTCGCGGGATCCACGGCCACTCGTGGTGTCCTTCTTGTCGCTTCGACCGCTTCGTAGACGCTAAGCTTGTCAAGAAGTTCCCGTCTCTTCTCGGGCGTGACATTCGTGCAAAACCTCACCTCATGCCCACTCTCATGCAAGAGGTGGGCTCGCACTTTGTCGGCGCCACCCGTTCGCCGGTACGGGCAAAGCTTGCATACCCATGGCCGAGAACTGCCTCCATGAACGGATGTGGTGTAGTTTACCTCCTCCCACCATGTCCATCCCGTTGTCCTTCTACGAGAAGCCCCGACACGTGAGGAGGATGCCATGGTTGAAGATGGCTTGCCGCTTGACTCTTGAGCCTTGAGGAGAGAGAGAGAGAGAGAGAGAGAGAGAGAGAGAGAGAGAGAGAGAGAGAGCCTAGAGGCTTGGAAGTTGGAAGAGTCAAGACTCAAGAGGCTTGAGGGAGAGGTGAGAGCCTAGGCCCTAGAGCTTGGAACTTGGAAGTTGGAAGAGACTCGAGAGAACTTGAGAAGATTCAAGAAGCTTGAGCAATGAGCAATGAACTTGTGTGTGGCAGCTTGTAGCCTTGTAGAGGTGGGCTCTGATATAGATAGGCAAGAGAGAGAGAGGGCCAAGGCCCAACAGCCATAAACGGCTAGTAGAGCCCAAGCCCAACAGCCATAAACGGCTACAGTGGGGCAGGCACGCAGCACGCAGGCGCAACGGCCAAAAACGGGCGCAACGGCCAGAAACGGGCAGGCGCAACGGCTATCTGCCGTCCCCCGACAGCCGTCCCCGACAGCCGTCCCCCGTCCCTACGCCGTCCCCGGTTTGAAACGCTAGACAGGGGACGTCCGTCCGTCCCCGTCCGTCCCCGTCCCTGCGCCGTCCCGTGTCGGCGTCCCCGCGTTCCTAGGCGCCGTCCCCGCCGTCCCCTGTGACTATGGTCCTGGCGGCTCTGCTCTCCAACCTCACTCCACACTTTCGAGATGTCAAGTTGCTTGGAAGAGGTTTCTTCCAAGTGGATTTTGATTCTGAGGACGCAGCCTCAGAGGTTTTGAAGGGCAGCCCTTTTTCCATTGGGCCCGAGGAAGATATTCTTTCTTCCCTACTCTAGCTATTTTGACCCTGTTGAGGAAGATCGGAACCGTTTCCCGATTACTCTCAGATTCCTAGGTCTTCCTCGTGCATATTGGCCTATGTTAGAGGCCATCGGGTCTGCCTTTGGGTTGGTTCTTCAAGTGCCCCCCCTCCACGCCTTGTCGACATCTTCTGCCCAGGTGGTCACTGCCTCGGTGGATGTTGTCCCCAGGGTCATGGTTCTTGCCTGTGACATTGAGCTCTTTGAGGACTATGTTTTGCTTCCGGGCCCTGCTTCCTCAATGTCTATGCCCCAAACACCATTGTAGGTAGAGCTCTCTTTTGGAGCACAGTCCGGCGGGCCCTCCCCCAAGCCGACTTTTGGTGCATAGGCGGTGACTTCAACATGATTGAGGCAGCAGAGGATAGACTTGGAGGAGGCACGGCCATAGTCTCAAGAGTAGAGTACTTTGCCTGGGAGGAGCTGATGCTGGTACTCAGAGGACAGGACCCTTGGCATCTTCCAGAGTTTCGGCGCAAACCTTGGGAGTCTTAGCTTCTCGCGTTTGGATAGGAGGAGCACTGGCCCCAACCTGTCTAGACTTGACAGGTTTTATGTGGAAACGATTTGATTAAGACAGCAAATATCAATTGAGATATGCAATACAAGCTTGGCCCTAAGTTGTAGCTTGACTTGTACAACCAACCAACCCTACTAAGAATTGAACCCACTCTACTGGTGTAAACCAATGTGTGCTCCATACACCACAAGGTTGAGAGTGTAGGAAAGGTGTACTACAAGGAGGTCACCAGGGTCTAGTTATAGATAAAATCTATAAAATAGGAAAGCTTATAAATAAAGCAAAGGCCAATAATAACAGGGTTATTGCTAAGTGACCTTGGGAGGCACTTTATTAGAGGTACCCACGCGCTAGGGCTACTAGAGTTGTACTCCACTTGCTCGTTTTCCATTGAGTACATTCCAACTATCACTATCATCTATGTCGCTCTCTAAGCACATGTGTGTGTTTTATCTATGAGCCTGTGCAAAGCATCTCCTTTCACATCCAACATTGGTATCAGAGCCTTATTGTCTTGAAGACAGTGCAAAGGGTTTAGAGTTTGGCTTCTCAGCCACCAATAGCTCTTCGCCGCCAATACTTGTCGAGAAGCAAGTTTCAGAGTGAGCATTTCAAAGCTTTCATTCTGTTGTCTCTCTCACCTACACTCTACCATGCTCGACTTGACAACCTATTGTTGGCCTTGACGTTATTCATTTGTTGGCGTTGGCTCCTAGTGGTCTTCATCTCCTTGGTGGTGCCGCCGCACGTTCTAGGTAAGGTCTTTTTATGCATACTTTCACTCTAATCTAGGGTTCTGCCTTCTTTTGTACATTGGCATTATTTTTCTTAGTCGTACATTCAAGACTCAACCCCGCACTAGCAATTCATTCATATATCATCAGAGTTTTTTAGCTACTGGTACTACTCTTGTTGCTGTTGTTCAATCATTTATCTTTCTTTTGACATTGGACTTGTGTCCATCAGCTTTGACCTGTAAGCTTCTCAGCATTCCTCTTGAGCATTTGACTTTTGCATCAATTGATTTTACTTAGTCAGCTCATTTTGCTGTGTCAATCAGTTTTTCCTTGTTTGTAGCTCAGCCCTTCACTTTTCACATTATGTTTGGCTTTTCGTCTTCAACATTTAGTGCTTCGATATGTGCATCCTTGTCCAAGAAGGAGGCGGCTCTGGACAAGGAGAGCTATTAGGCGTAGGAGCTCATAGCACTGTTTTAGTCTGTGGGGGGCATGGTGAGCGTTTTCAGATTTCCCGTTCCGTGAGGCAGGGTTGTCCCCTCGCCCCTTTATTGTACCTCATTGTAGCTGAGGCTACGAGCAAGTTTCTTCGGGCTGCCCCTGGTGTTCTGGGTTCCAGGCTGCCTTTATGCACAGAGGAAGAGTTTTTGGACTCTTAGGAGTTGATACGGCGTTGTTCCTTGAGGCTTCACATGCTTGTTTATGTGCTTTTCGGACAGCCTTGGAGGCCTTTTGTTTGGTAGCAAGAGCTACTATCAATTGGCATAAATCAGTTGGTTTTTGGATCAGTGATTCTCCTCTTGCAGATTGGGGTACAGATGTTGGTTTTACTTGGATTGAGAGAGGATGCTCTGCCAGATACCTTGGTTGTCAGGTGGGCGTTGACATCTCCCCTGCACAACAGTTTGCTCTAGTGCTCTTAAGCATTAAAAGCAAACTTCATCACTGGAGTAGAAGGAAGCTCGACTTGGCCTCTAGAACTTTGGTGGTTAACCAAGTTTTGCTAGCCACGTCTTGGTTATCGCTTCGTGCTGGATTTTTCATAAGGGCTGCATTGGCTAGCTTCGTCGCCTTATTCGGAACTTTCTTTGGTCAGGGCTTATGGAAATGCACACATTAGGGCTAGAGTTGCTTGGGAAACCATTATCAGGCCTAAGCAGGAAGGGGGATTGAATATCATTGACCCTGAGGTGCAATGTAAGGCTTTGCTTTGTAAGCTGGTTGTTAGGGGCTTTCTTCAAGGCACTGAGCCGTGGAAGGACTTTCTCATGCAGCAGATCACGAAGTGTGTCCCTGTTCGCGGAGGTGGTTGGACTCTCAGCTCACGCTTTATTTTTTCGGATGCAGTTCACCGCTTGAGGAGTTTTTTGGTACACATCCCCCACGTTCAGCGGAGGAAGTTAACCGGCAGTGCATTTTGTGGAATGATTTGATCTTAGATGTGCATGGTAGGCCTCTTGGGGTAGCTATGCATATTCTTTGGGCTGGCTGGGAGACCCTATGCTCCACAGTGCTGGCTTGGAAGAGGCTTCAGAGCCTCACCGAGGTACAGAGATTGGATTTCACGTAGCATTTGAGAGGCTCTAGTCGGAGGATTGCACAGATTGATGCAGCCATTCCCAACCACTAGATTACTGGATCTTTCTTGGAAGGCCGTGATCATTCTTGGTTTGGGGTTTTTTTTGGGACAGGTGTTTCTCTTCAGGTTATGGGTCTCCCCTTGCCTAGGGAGGATGATGTACCGGTCTTTTTTTTTGTACAGGATGGATGGCAAGTGGAGAGATGTGACGTGCATGACCTTATTGAGGGCCCCCAGATTCGTCCAATCAGGAATATCTAGAAGGCTAGATGCACCGAGGCCATTGAGGGTACTCCCGTTCTTGTTTCTCAGTGTCTTTGCAGGATTTGGAGTGATATTATTCACACCATTATGGCTACCTGGGCTAGAATCCAGTGATCTTCGAGGGCTGCGGAGAGGAAGCGCGTCCAGTTTATGAGAGAGTGGGACATTGGTATCTTTTTCACATCTTGTCATTCGGGACCCTATTGGCAGCACATGCTTCCTATTTGGTTGAGATCTCCACCTTGCTTGGTGTGAAATTTCCATTTTGTAAAATTTTTTCATACTCAATAGAAGTGTCCTTTTTGAAAAAAAAAAAAAACCAACGACTTGGGCACAGTTCGAAGAAGTCTTCAAGACAAAATTCCTCAAGAAAGAGGATGACTATGTTGTTGCCCGGTTTGCTACTTTGAGCCTCTAGTATGGTGAACTTTGTCACCAAAAGGCCGAAAGTGTTGAGCAGGTATAGAGCCAATTCTGATCTAGAGCTCTTGAAGCCATCCAAAACCCGCTTTGCCTACATTTTCATTGTGGTGGAGAGGCTTGTGAGGGTGCACCATGGCCTAATGCGCACACTGGTATGTCGTGAGTGGGCAACATGGGATGACAAAGATGCACCAAAGTCAGTTTGATTTGCTCGTATGGTCATGAGGGAGACTTGGTGGAATGATGCACAGGCACTTGTCAAGACACTCAATCCCATGTATAGTGTCCTTCGACTCACGGACATGGAGGGGAGTACCATTGGGCTCCTCTATGAGTTCATGGACAAGATTGGAGAAGCCCTCGATGCTTGTACGTTATTGTCTCCTGAGAAGTAACACTCTTATTCTTGCTCTTGAAGTTAGATAGATCATAGAACTTAGAAGATTGAAGTATATGCTCATTGCTTACTTTTTCTTTTTCCACTTGCAACTTACATGGGCACTTTTCCACACAAAGAAGAGAAATAGGCTCTCAACTGCACAATGGGAGAGGCTTGTGTTCTGTCATTGCAACTTGCGATTGATAGAGCAGAAAGGGAACCCCATTGAGCCTTGCCAAGTCAATCCTGACAAGATTGATATCACAAAGTGCATGAGATCCCCGACATCCCTCAGGAGGACAGAGACATCTATTCCATGTTGTATGAGGAGATTACAGCTACATCTCATGGTACACGATCCCAGGCAGTTGCTAGTACCAGTGCGACACCAGCAGCAGCAGATCATGAGGATGAGGCATTTGAGGAGGATTCAGCCAGTGGTACTAGTAGTGAGAGTGAGGATGAGTGTGATGGAGAGGATGATGAGGATGATGGGCAGGAGGATGAGCCTTGAGTCATTTATCTATGTAATTTTTTTTGGATTTGGTGGACCCTGGGCCATTGTGTGATTGTCATGACTCTTGGGAGTCATCATGATTTATCTTTATTATGATGTTTTTTATCATTGTGTTAAGTGAAGTACCAGACTCTTGGCTGCCCAGTATCATGTATGGAATGTGGATTGTAGAGAGATGAATATGGGTGTTGTTTTCTAGCATTGAATCATTGTTTACATTGAATAATAATGAATCCAATGTGTTTTCTCATGAGGCATGTTTTTGAAGTATTCTGCCTACTGAAATAGATAGGCTAAGTAGTAAGACCTAAACACTTATTTCTTGTACTATTGTACATTCTATATTAAAAAAAATATATATTTTTGTATTTTTGTTTGAAACTTTTTTTTTTGGCCGTTTCAAAAACTTCTGAAACTTCTGAAACGTTTCTAAAACCCGTTTCAAATCAGGCGTTTCTGAAACTCCTGGTAACTATGGTAGGCCCTAGAGAGCTTGAGAGAGAGATGGGGCCCAAGCGGGCTGCCTTGCTGCCTTGGGGGCTTGAGCAAAGGGAGGGTGGGTACAGTGTAGCCGACATACATACCGCAGCCAAGAGATGGGTGGGTGGCCAAAAAAAACGTAGCCGGCATACATACAGTAGCCAAGAGATGGGTGGGGAGCCAAAGAAAATGTAGCCGGCATACATACAACAGCCAAGAGATGGGTGGGTAGCTAAAAAAACGTCTTTTACAATCGTACCATATCGGCCGTCGGCATACAACAGTCAAGAGATGGGTTGGTGGCCACAAAAACGGCAACAGATAACGAATGCTAGAAAAAACTGTAACTGTTTGGCCCTCCTAGCTCTCTTTTACATGATGAAACCCATGCCTGGACACCAGACAGGTGGAAGAAGACATGGGGACAGGTTCCATAAGGTTTGATTACAAAAAAGCACCATTCTTGGTCAAAAAGCAAGAAAAAGCAAAAAGTCAAACACTTTTGACCGTGAGCCAAGGGCACCATTGGAAAGAGGAGACTGAGATGGACCAAAAAGCTAAAAGCCGCTTTTTCAAAAAGCAGCTCCAAAGCCAAAAAGCAAGGCCCTGAAGTTAGAAAAGCAAAACAAGAACTTTTGACTAAAGTTGAGTAATATTTTACTATTAAAAAGACCAAAAGCAAAGTAAAAGCATCACTTTTTGGAAAAAAGCAAAGCTTCCCCAAGTATAAAAGAAGCATGAGCCTCTCTTTTGAGCATCAAGTTGAAGAAGAACCTCTTCATCGCGTTGCCATCTTCGTTGAAGCGTGGAGATCCTCTTCTTCATCATCATCTACCTGATCATGGAGCAGTTCTTCGCTGCTCGTTGATTGGGAGTGCCTCCATCAACCGTAGCGCCACATCATCATTTGTCCGTACGACTGCACGGATCCGTACAACCGTACATAACTGTATTGACATGTACGGATTGAAATTCCAAAAACCCTAAAAATTTCAAAAACGCTAAAACTGCTCAAAAACCCTAAAAATTGCTTTTTGGAGGTTTTTATTGTTCGAAAACCATTAAAACAAGTTTTATATCAGTTTTCTTGCCAGAAAGAGCGTTTCTAAGGTTTTCATCATCGACAAGGCTATAGGAGTTGTGGAGATTATTCATGGGATGAGCGAGTGGATTTAGAACTTGGACATATAGCTTGGGCATGAAGCTTGGACATAAACATGGAACCTGGACATATAGCTTGGGCATGAAGCTTGGACATAAACATGGAACCTGGACATATAGCTTGGGCATGAAGCTTGGACATAAACATGGAACCTGGACATATAGCTTGGGCATGAAGAGTGGACATAAACATGGAACTCGGACATATAGCTTGGGCACGAAGCTTGGACATGAACATGGAACTTCGTTATGGAACTTGGACTTGGATTTGGATCCAGACTTGTATTTGGATTTGAACTTGGATTTGGACTTGGATCTAGATCTAGACTTGGATTTTGGACTTAGACATGGATATGGACTTGGTTTTGGATTTGATTTGGACTTGGAACTCGGACTTGGATTCATTGGATTTGGATTTGGATGTTGGATTTGGTACTAGCCCGGTAAAAGATACTTGTGGGTCATCCCCGTGGTGTGCTCGGCATCAGAGATCTTGTGCCTCGACATTGACATCAACTTGGATATCCTACATTGGCATATCTGTTTGTTTTGTATTCATTGATTGTATTGATCTTGGCCAGTGTGCCCATGGATTGTTCCTGAATAAATTCTTGAAAGGGGGCGGGGCCTATTCCCTGCTCAATGTGGTGTACTGTGCAAGATCCCTATTCCCTTCTCTCTCTCCCCTCTCTCTCTATATCTTTATCTCTTCGACACGTGGTTGAGTTTGTCACTGCACGCCCCGTTGGGCTTACAAAAACGGCTGGCGAAACTGTCATGGAAAAAAAAACATCTTGGATCGCGTTTCGTACCGCTTTTTTTATGTTCCACAAACAACCCTGCCCGGATAGCAATTGAATGCTCATCAAACTCCACTCACATGCCAGTCTTGCAAACCTCATGCACTGACAAAAGATGAAAGCCAAGAGATGGGACATAAAGAACCCAGGAGGAATGCTTCCCCCCTTTGCCATCGGGAACGATCTCCAATCTGCCCTCACTGTGAACTGGGATAGTGGACTTGTCACCAATAAAGATGTGACATGTGTGCCTCTGGAGGCCTTGTAACAACTCTCGGGAAAGAGTCATGTGCCTGGAAGCACCACTGTCTAGAATCCATTCCCGAGGATCCCCAACGGTGAGACCAACCGCCTCCCTGCTCGAAGAAGATGAAGCTCTGTTGTCCATAATCTCCAAGTGCACAAAAGTTGGAGTCTTTGTAGCTACAGCTGAGGAATCTACACCTTTCTCGGAGCTCCATTGAGGACATTTCCTCCAGTAGTAACCCGCCACAATGGTTACCGTTATAGGTTCGCTCGGCCTTCAAGGCATCACGATCCGAGTTGGGCTTCTTCTCAGAAGACTTCAATTGTGAAGACTTCCCTTTGCCTTTGTTGTTGTTGTTGCGGCCTTTCGTCCGCTGGCCAGTCAAAGCCTCGGAACGTCCGCCCTGTGGAGGGTTCATGAACTGCTCCTCTTGGTCCAAAATGATCGGCACAAGCTTCTCCCATGTAATGGTGCTGAGCCTCCTGACGGTGATCAAAGAGGAATAGAGAGCCGAGTACTGAGAGGACAAATGAGACAGTAGGGTGATGGCCATGTTCTCTTATGATATCTCCTTCCCAGCTTGAAGAACCTCCTGTTGAAGAGCTTGGAGTTTGTTGATGTGCTCCCGCATCGTCTAAGACTCTGCAAGATTCATCGCTTGCATTTGCGCTTCCAAGGAAACGCTCTTCACGAGTGATATCGCTAAGTGCTACTAAATCCCTCAAGCTAGCGTCATGTGTTCGATATGATTGATCACTTGGGGTGTGCGGTTGAGGAAGATGAAGGAGTGCACATGGGCATTGACATGATCCCACAACTGTGCCTGGGCCTCCCACTCTTTGACTTATAGTGAAGTGTCCTCCTCCGGATTTGGCCTGGAAACTCCAACTGTGACGAAGTCAGCCAAATCATAAGACTCCAAAACAAACTCCATCATGACCTTCCAAATGCCATAGTTGTTCCTGTCCAACTGTCGGTCCACCGGGAATGTTGGGATGGTGGGGATCTTCACAGGTTTCTCTGCCATCTCGAGCAAATGTGCCATCTCGGGGGTTCACTTGGTCTTGTGAAGGGAGGATGGGTGGGAAAATTTTTTTGAAGAAGAGGCTGCGTTTTCTTCCAAGGTGGCTGTCCAGTAGTGATGCCCGCCTTCGACCCACTTCTCCACCTCCCACACGGCCTGAACACTATCCAATCAGCACCAAGTACAGCAGCCCCGCAAGCTCGCACCGTCTCCAAAGCTTCAAGCCACCTTGGGCTCTGATACCATGTCGGAATGTGCAGCGGAAATGAGAGAAATCCGAGAGCAGAAAACATAGAGGTGCAAGAGAGGAGAAGTGGTGTAGAACTCTGCTATATACACAATATATCCGGTACAACAAGTGGGAGGGCAAGGTGCCCATCTATATATGGGCTGGGGCAGCCAGTCGGCCTGTATAAACAGGGCCGACAGCCCCAGTGTGGCTCCACGACTAGCATATCCTGGTTGGCCAGCCCACGACCAGGTATGACCTGGTCGGCCAGCATCAAAAGTGGGTCCCTCCTGGCCAGCCGACTCCTACAGGGCGACCAGAGAAAAAACTGCCCCCCACGCCTACAGCAAAACTGGAAAAATGGGAAAGATATGAACATGATCAGGGACTCCTCCCGTGGGCGGGCACACGCACATAACAGGCCCTCACTCCCTACAGTATAGTATAGTATAGACAGGAGATGAATGCTAACAAACACTGCCCTTGGTCTTGGGAAAGTCATTTTTTGGAGTATCGTGCTGGTCAGCATGAGAGCCACCATTCTCAGTAAGTCATCAACGTGAGAAGTGCTGCCGACGGTGTCCTCCTTCGGATTTGCCGGCATGTTCCCCTTCTCCATCTTTGGTTCTTCGAAAGGGAAGTGAGTTTTGCTTCCATGCCACGTGAGGAGCGAACTCAGCTCTTGAAGTTGTTGAAGCCCCCAAGTTGAACGGCAAGATCGATGGTGAGGTTGTTATCAATTGGAACCATGAGATGGCTTCTACTCTTGTGTTTTTCAGCTTGTACAATAACTGACCAGTGCTACTTGCTTATGGTGGGAAGACCACTTGAGATGTTATGTTGTTACCCGTTTGGGTTTATTTCTGCAAGGTTGTCTTGAAACAATTCATGCCAGTGGTGGACTACCAACGCGACTTGAAGAAGCAATGGAGCACTTTGCTCCACCTGCTATCTAGCTCATTTTTGGAAGTCACCTCTCAAGGACCGTCCACTAGTCGGAGCAGGTGGAGCATTTTGTGGATGGTTTGAATTCTCTGGAACAGAAATACAGAGGTGGCTTTCTTCTTTGTAACCCCACCATTATCTTAGAAAAGGTCTTCTTCTACCTTGTGTATTCTCCAATAATCACCACCATGCCTTCACATATAGAACATCTCGATTCTCCAAGGTGGCAACCAACAAGGTTATACACATGGCTATATGCTAGATTTCCAAGTATTTATCCTTGCTAGTCCTTGCATATGTGGATTGTGCCCTTAATCCACATTAAGGATCTAAACCCTTGTACATCCCTAGTGTAGATGTGTCCCTAGAGGAGTGAATCTCTTCTTTAAATTGCTTACCTTCTTCCAAGTTGAGATTTCCTGAGGTTTATCATTCCACTTTACTAGATATTCGTGATACAAAGAATGTTGAGTACGTCTTCTTCTTTAATCTAGAATTGCGTTAATTTGGAAGCTGGCTTGTGGGTGAATTATGTGCTTGCTCATTACATGGGCCTTGTTCACTTTCTGGTTGTTGCTCTTCTAATATATCGTGCAGTGCTGGACCTACATATGGCTTCAACCAAGAAACATGAAAGACATTGTGCATAGTCCAACTTTCCGGAAACTTTAACTTTAAAGAGACATCACTTAACTTTTGAATAACGAGAAAAGGTTTGAAAATTCGTAATGAAAGTTTGGGACATCGCTTGCCCACTTGTTTTAGCCGTTGTTTCATGTTGCGGAGATATACCCAATGTCATGGCCCTGTGAAAATGGAACAGCACAAGTGTGGGCATGGTGATTGCAGAGGCAGAATATTGAATGATTCACATGGGGGGTGCCCGGACAGAGTTAACGATGTGTGGACATCCCTAGGTGTGAAGGGGGGGAACTAGAAACATTAAACTTTAATGTTTATTGAAGTTTGCCCCTAGGCCTTAGTGGCCCTAGGGACTTTTAAAGTTTGGGGCCCTAGGGATTATTTTGGGGAGGAGCCACTTTTGGAGTGTTTCTCGCAATGCAAACATTTTGTAAACATGTTTTGTCGAAGTCGGGGTTGATTCCGCAGCTTTTGTTTGCGAAGAGTACATGACAGTGCGTAGCTTGACATGGTCCAAAGTATGATATTTGTACAATTCTGGTTCACATGCATAGATTGCTGCAGTTTGTACAACTGTCTGTACACTTGCAGAAGGCACTATGGGTGCAAGAAAAAGGCTTGGGCAACTGTATGTTGAGGTTCTCCACCAACTCTTCCACCTCATGTGTGCTCTAACATGCATATAATTGGTTTTTGATAAGTATGAGATTGTGATGCAACATTATTTATGGGGGTGAAGTGTTTACATTTATTTGAAGGCAATGACTTGACATCATTTCGACTCTTCCTCTCCTTTGAAAAAATTAGCTGCAGTTTAAACTTTCCTGTGTCTTCACATTTGTTTACAGTTTCTTGTTGCTTCTATGGAGAGAAGATGCTTGGTTTGACTCTTTGGCCCTGTTTTCGGTACAGATTGCCTGTTATGGTCCTTCCGACCATACCTCAAGATGCAAACGATGATCTTTCCCATTGGTTTATACAGTCTGGCAGACTCTTCTCTGAACTTCAACTACAACTAGAGGCAGCTTATACAAAAAGGATAAGCAGGTTACGAGATATGCGAAAGAAGGCAGGCCAGTTTCTTTGGTGGCCTTTCACACAACATTTCCTAGTCCCAGAGGATGGAATTACAGTTATTGACTCACGTGCTGGTGATAGGTTTACGATCTACAAGGTTCGTATTAGTTGTATATGCAGTGCTGTGGAAATTGCAATATCTTCTTTATTCATCTGCCATTCAGTTAAGCCATATTAGGCATGTTTGGTAAGTTTTGGGATAAATGAAGCTGTTTGCCTAGTCTTGTAGCCGGTGCCTCTCTGATAACAAAGCCTATTATTATTGGCAAATTTTGCAACTTTATCGTTTTATGTGCATTATGGTCCCATTTTTTATGCTTTCACCTTTTGCTAAGCCATGGGTTCTTATGATACTCAACATAACCTTGATCTATGCAGAGAGCTTCAAAACATGGTGGCAACATGTGCTCCTAGAAAAGCTAATCCTAGTCATATGCAGCTCATTATGCAGTCATTGTCTAGCATGCTATAGATGTACTATCATGATAAGTGGTATACTACTAATTCCACACAGTGGAGATCATAGTTTCGAAACATCCTGTTTTTTGGTATGCGTTTTTTTCATGCAGCTTTTATAAGAAAATTTTGCCCTGCTGAAGCTCCCGCCTCCCCCCTCCCTGCTCGCGTTGCTGCACAGCGCCTGCTCGCCCCCCCTGCCTGCTCGCCCCCCCCGTCTTCCCCTCGCTCCTTCCCCCCCCGCCTTCCCTGCATTGCCCGCCGCCTGTCTTTTAGCCCCCCCGGCCTGCTTCCGCTGCTGCCCCCCCCCCCCCCCCCCCCCCCCTTTTTTCCGCCTGCTGCCGCCGCCTTGCTCTGCTCGCCTTCCTCTCCTCGCGCCTCCCCCCCTTGTCTCCGCGCCCCCCTCCCCTCTGCAGCGCCTCATCCCCTCCCCACCGCAAGCTCGCTTCCTCCCATCCCTCTTGCGCGCTGCCCCCGCCTTCCCCCCCTTTTTTGGGGTTTTTTCTTTTTTTCTTCTTCGCCTACTCCCGCCCCCCCCCCCCCCCCCCCTCCTTCCTTTTTCTTGCTTCCGCCCCCCCTTTGGGGTTTTGTTTTCCTTTGTCGCTCCGTATCCTGCCTCTCTGTGTGCAACTCGGTTCCAGCAGGATCCCGCCTTCGCCTCGCCTTCGCCGCAGCTTCAGACTCTGATGGAGGCTCCTCCCGCCCCGCCTCAGAGGGACTCATCCGCAGCCCCCTCGCCCGCCCCTGAGGTCACCCCCATCAGGCTTTCTCTTTCGCCGGAAGAGGAAGCGAGCCTCACCGCAGAGGTGGAACGCCTCCAGGCTCATTCCACCATCTGCCGTATAGTCGGCACTCGCCCCAGCAGAGGGGAGATTAGGGATCTTCTTCAAGCCCGCCTTCTTGCAGATGTGGGCAAGATCCTGGATGTACAGCTCCTGGGCCGGGGACATTATCAGATTGAGTTCGAGGCCGCCCAGAGCATTGCCAAGGTCCTTGCCATGAGTCCCCTTGACATCAGGGGTGCTCGGGCTTTTTTCAGACCTTGGCAGCATGGATTTGACCCAGCAGCGGCGGAGCAGGGAGAGCGCCTCTTCCATGTTACAGTTTGTTTCCCTGGTCTCCGCCAGGAGTATCTTCCGCTCCTCTCCAGGCTCGGAGCATTGGTGGGCTCGGTACTAGAGACGGACCCCTCAGCAGCTTCAGTGGTGGCCAGAGCAGCTGGGCTACCTTCGGTCAGAGTGTTGGTGTCTGACATCTCCTCCCTTCCTAAGGTCATTCAGCTACCTAGGATAGGGGGGGGTGGATAGATCAGAGAGTGGAGTTCTCGGGGCTCCCGAACCAGTGCTTCATTTGCAGGCAGGTCGGTCATCTGGCCAGGGCCTGTCCTCGCAGGAGACCCCGACCCTCACCACAGCAGCAGGCTACTGATGGCCCGCCCACAGATTCGGCTCGGCAGGCTGCGTCCGGGACACCTGCTCAGGCCACAGAGACCTCGGAGTGGCAGCCTGGACAGGGGCGCCGCCGAGGGAGACAGCCACAGCAACACGCCCAGAGACCGCTGCTGCAGCAGCAGCCACAGTCTCAGCCTCACTGGGTCCCCGTGAGGAACAGCTTTTCTCCCCTCCAGGAGGAGACCCCCGCGGCGACGACTGAGGACCAGGAGATGCCAGCACCCCCACCTTCACCCCCCCCACCCCCGTCCCCTCCCACCGCCTCGCTTCCACCATCGCCTCCTCCCGTCTCCGCTCCGGTTTCGGCAGCGGCTCCCTCTCCACCTCCCTCGCCTCCCCCTCCTCCCCCTCCGCCCGCCTCACCTTCCCGGGAGGCCCTGGCAGTTCCCTGGCGTTCACCTGCAGTCCGGAGAGCGCTGAGCACTGACCTCGCTCGAGCATCACATAGGAGACCTATGCCAATTAGCCCGCGGCGACGACTGAGGACCAGGAGATGCCAGCACCCCCACCTTCACCCCCCCCCACCCCCGTCCCCTCCCACCGCCTCGCTTCCACCATCGCCTCCTCCCGTCTCCCGATCCGAGTTCATGTAGTGATACCTCCGGCCCGCGGGGAGGAGGCACTAGACTCAGCGGTGGCCTTCTCGTTCCCTCTATGTGGCCCTTGCGACCGGGAGTGGACTCTAGAGCTCGCTCTCAACACTTTGAAGACTCAGGCAGTTGAGTTTTCTCATCACATGAGCGATCTGGAGGTGACAGATGTGATAGGCCGACTTTGGGAGTTGGCTCATTTTTTCTTGGATCTCGGGAGCGTGGATACCTCAGGGATTCAGCATTTGGTCGTGCGCATAGTGGCAGACTTAGCACGCGACCCTGGATATGTGTGTATACACGAGGTTGCTCTGTCAGAGCGGGAGGCAGTCGCCATGGGCCACAGCCCCCACTGGCGCCTGATCCGGGATTCTTGCAGTACACCGGGTGGGCAGATTCGCAGCCGTTCGGATGGGGACTACTCTCCATCCAAGCCGCTTGCGAAGGCCCGCCGTACGGCTGAGACAGCATCCACCTCAGCAGGGCATCCATGAGGATCATCTCATGGAATGTACAGGGCCTTGGCGGAGCACACTTTATACGCTATCGTGGTTGCTTGAGGCAGGAGCTTCAGAGATGCCTGGTTGGTGGCAACATTGATATTTTGATGATGCAGGAGCACCACTTGGGTGAGAGCAGGATCCGGAGATATGGTTCGGTGATGCCTAGTAGATGGGACACTTTTTGGTCTGCAGGGTTTGGTCCTTTGGGTGGACAGGGAGGAGTATGCATGGTCATTGCAGATGTATGGCGGCAGGCCATTGTGGATCGAGGGATCATTGTGCCTGGTAGAGCACAGTATGTCATTCTGAGGATGCATGATGAGCTATTGGGTGTGCTCAACATCTATGCGCCCAATCATGCTAGTGCCAGAGCAGAGTTCTGGACTCAGGTTACAGATGCATTGCCAGAGGCCGCACATTGGTGTGTCGGGGGAGACTTCAACATGCTTGAGGACGCGGCAGATAGGGTGGGAGGTAGTCATGTTACAGTGCACGGCACGGAGCTTGCAGCTTGGGACCGGTTTTGCATGTCACTGAGGATCACCGATGCATGGCAGCATGGGGCTTTCTCCCGATCTCAGGACAGTCTTAGTTTCTCTCGGTCGGATCGCCGGCAGGGAGGGACTAATCTATCACGGATTGATCGCTTTTATGTGGGCGACTGGTTAGGGGAGCGAGGGGGCTCCGTCGGCATTCTCGCTGGCACCTCATTTTCAGATCATGCGCCAGTTATATTGACATTGGAGGAGGGGACACGGGAGCCCAGCTTGCAGTTGAGGATCCCTGAGAGGGTACTTACAGATCCCAGTCTCGCTGAGGACATTGAGAGGATCTGGCATGATAGTCAGTGCTCTGACCAGGATGCAGCGGGCCAGTGTGCCCAGGGACTCATCGATCTTAGCTCTTTTCTACACGTTGCAGCTTTGACACGACTGGGAAAGATTCGCGAGCGGGAGCAACGGCTGAGACGCAGCCTTGCTTCACTACAGCGCCTTCAGGAGCAGCAGCCTACATGTGAGTGGGTGGCGTCCCAGCTGAGCCAGGCACGCGAGGAGGTTAGAGAGGTAGAGGAGCAGAGACATGAGTTTTACTATCGTCGTCATGCCTCTCAGTGGACGCAGCTTGGTGATAGAGTGACTGGAGAGTTTTTTGAGATCACTGGACCCCGTCATGCGCGAGCAGGAGTCCGCCAGCTTGGTAGACCGGATGGATCGGTAGCTACTGAGCTCGGGGAGATCAGAGCCATTGCCACTGCATTTTATAGTGACCTGCTTTCAGCGGAGCCAGCCACTGAGGATCGAGATGTTTGCAGACAGACTGTGTGGGCCCATGTGCAGAGGAGGGTCACAGACCATATGCGTACAGTTCTAGGTGTGCCTCTGTCAGAGATTGAGCTTGCCGAGGCCTTGAGGGTCTTGCCGCGACATAGTTGCCCAGGGGAGGACGGACTGACGCCGGCCTTTTTTATGCGCTATTGGGACCTTTTGGGGCCAGGCCTCCGCAGGGGCTTTCAGCATGTTTTGGACACTGGGGTGATGCCGCAGAGCTTTTTAGAGGGCTTGATCTATCTTATCCTCAAGGGGGAGGGAGTATCAGATGATATTCGGCATTGGAGGCCTATTACGATCCTCAATACTGTCTACAAGGTCTTAGCAAAGGCCTTGAGTTTGAGGATCCAGCCCTTCCTGGGGGAGTTGATTCATGCTACTCAGACAGGATTTGTCAAGGAGCGCAGTATCCTTGACAACATCTTTACTTTCTGGGAGGCGACGGCCTGAGCTAGATTTCTTGGCGAGGACTTGGTCGTGATGCTTCTCGATTTTGAGAAGACATACGATAGAGTTGATTGGGGTTTCTTAGAGGGCACTATGCTTCGCCTGGGCTTTGAGCCAGGATGGATCAGAGGGGTGGCAGCTCTGTATTCCACAGCTCGCAGCCAGGTGCTGATTGCAGGAGGACGGGGGCCGAGTTTTGAGTTGACCAGATCAGTCCGTCAGGGGTGTCCTCTCGCCCCTTTCCTTTTTCTCTTCTTTGCGGAGGCTATGAGTATGTATTTGACGGCAAAGGAGTTTGGTTTGAGAGGACTTCAGCTCCCAGTCCGGGGGACCTGCTTGATGCTGAGTTTGCAGACGACACGGGCTTATTTTTGCATGGCCAAGAGGCCAATCTTATTCGGGCTGAGCAGTCGCTCCAGGTTTTTAGTACAGCTTCGGGAGCATTGATCAATTGGTGCAAGACAGTGGCCTTTTGGATCAGTAGTGCTCCCACTCCGGCATGGAGCTCGGACCCCGGTTTTAGATGGATTCCTCCAGGCACAGCAGTGCGGTATTTGGGATGCCAGATTGGCCTAGATTTGTCACTTGAGCAGCAGATTGCCCCGCTTCTTCTGAGCATTCGGAAGAAGCTATTGTATTGGAGTACAGCTCGACTATCCTTGGCTGGGAGGGTGGTGGTGGCAAATCAGGTGCTGTTAGCGACCATGTGGTACATTACGTCTTGCTGGATTTTCTCGAGCTCTTGCATCAGCCAGGTACAGAGGTTGATCAGGAACTTTCTGTGGTCTGGGCGGGACGGTCAGCCAGCTCGGGCAAAGGGTGCATGGGCAGTTATTACACTTCCGCTGGCTCAGGGAGGTTTGGGCATTATAGATCCAGTCGATCATAGTAGAGCCTTATTGGGGAAGCTTATTGTTCGGGGGTTGCTTCCAGGCACTGAGCCTTGGAAAGAGCTCCTCTTGCAGCGGCTGCAGGCTCGGGCGCCCCCAGCAGGGGGTACTTGGGCACCAGAGATTCGCTGGATCTTCATTGAGATGAGGAGGACAGGCCTCAGTAGAGGATGGGAGGACAGATTTGCTTTGAGTATCCTGAGAGCTTGGGAGCTGCTGAGACCGGGGCTCTCTCAGCGACCTCCTTCTTGTGTTGAGGAGCGGGCGAGACAGCCGCTCATCTGGAGCCCAGCGGTTCGCACGGAGCAGGGTCATATGCTGGGTTCTCGGCCTCGTCTAGCCTGGGGACCTTTAGCGGCAGGCCTAGCTCGTAGTTTTGGAGTCTGGCAGGCTTTCTGCAGTCTACCAGAGGAGATCCAGGTGGAGAGGCTGAGTCACTTCAGAGGGGGGTTGATTATGAGGTATGATATTCAGGAGGCACTCACAGAGGAGTGGTTCACGCCTCTCGAGCCAGTGGCCCCACGGTGGATGGGAGCCTTTACACAGTTGGAGATCCTGATTGCTGTCAGAGCTTGCACTGAGGATGGCAGATGCCTCTACTATGAGATTCAGGATGAGGGCAGACTCCAGAGAGTGGAGGTGGAGTCGCCTTTGGTTGCAGAGTGCACCTTTCAGAGGATTCGGGTAGTGGCCGTCGCTTCTCGGAAGTGGCATATTGACCCCGACCCTCCTGATGTGCTCCCGGATTGGCACATATGGGCATATGCAGCGCGCCCCTTGGCCCGGCTACAGTGGGACCCCGGGGAGTACGAGTGGCATGATCCTTATGCATCCCTTGAGGCCACAGAGATCACCTTTTTCCAGTATACTGTTCGGCTGGGGCGGCATATTTTGACGGCGAGGAGGACGGTTTCTCCAGCGGCAGCGGGGCATTGGCGACTACAGGGACTCTCACAGGAGTGCCTGGAGGATTTTTGGGCTCGGCTCTGGGCGAGTCGACAGGCCCGCAGGATCTCGACTTTTCAGTGGCTGGTCGCCCACACAGGGGCTCAGCAGTTGGCACTTGGCTTGTTTACGGCGGTCTTCCGGCGGCCTGCGTCCGATGCGGCCACCCTATGGAGACACAGAGACATTGCCTTTGGGATTGCCCTCAGGCACAGCAGATTTGGCTGCGGATGCTGCGTATTCTGGCCCCCCTCTCTCCAGAGGGTATGTTTACGTGGGGTGCCGCTGCTTGGTCGACTTCGTCAGGGCCTGCTATGGGCTATGAGATGGAGCAGGGCAGTCAGGCCATCAGATTTATTAGGGGCCAGCCTCGCCTGGTTCCGGCACCGGATTTCTCGTCCGCCAGCTGGACACAGGAGAGGGATTTACGATGGGAGCTCCTCAGCAGCCTCACCATGTGGTTCACCTGGAGGGCCCGGTGCTTTACGGCCTTTGAGGGGAGATTGGAGCCACCAGCAGAGACTGTACGGGGGATTTGGCAGGAGTTGATCCACACCCTGCGAGGACAGTACGACCGCATCCGGGGAGACTCGGATGAGGCGATCTTACGGCGCCAGGCCTTTCACACCACTTGGCGCTGTGGCCCTTTCTACACCTTACACACGGGATCCCCCCGTTGGCACTAGAGGCCACCTGTTTGGCTCTTCCCCCCCCCCTATTGTATGATTTAGCCTCTCAGCTCTTTGTACTGATGCTTGTATTTTGCAGCACCTAGGGAGAGTCTCCCTCTCCCGGGCTGCCATGTTGTATTCACTGCTCTGTCTCTCTTATGAGCAGGAGAGATCTTTTGTAGCCCTACGGGCGTTTTTATATAACTAATGAAAGGATCTTTTCTTGGAAAAAAAAAAGAAAATTTTGCCCTAACGTTTTTGTGTTGTCGCCTTCGTCTCTGCTCCCGCCTCTGTCCCATCTGCTCCTGCCTGCTGCTTCTGCTCCCGCTTTGCCCTCCTACCATCTGCTTCCGCCTTTGTCCCTTCTACTACTCCCGCCTCAGCCCCATTTTACTCCTGCCTGCCCCTTCTGCTGTCGCCTTGCCCCCCACCATTTGCTCCCGCCTGCCCCTTCTGCTCCCGCCTTGCCCCACACCATCTGCTGCCCCCTGCCCCTTCTGCTCCCGCCCCTGCTATTTGCTCCCGCCTTTGTCCCCTCTGCTGCAGCCTGCTCCCGCCTGTGCCCCTGGCCCTTCTGGTACCGGCTCTGCCCCATCTGCATCAAAAAAATTAATGAATAAAAGCTTATTTTAAAAACTTCTCCAAAAATAAAAAACGTTTTTAAAAGTATAAAACTCGTATAATACTTCCCATTTTAAAAACTTCTACCAACTATGGTGGAGATGGTGGAGTGTAGTACATCATACATGGGGCATGGGGTGAGGAGGACTCTCACATCTGTTGTGCCCTAATGTAGCCTCTGGACTCTCTCCTCTGTAGCTCTGCGGTATTGTGCCTCGATATGGGCAGATTGGGCGTGATGGAGTAGTGGTGGCCTGCGTTTGGGTAGTCGCGGCCTCCTGGCAACTCTGATCTCCAAGGCTCTCTGTAGTGTGAGCCCTCGTGTAGAGGTAGATGATGTAGGTGGAGGGGGATGTGGTTCGCTGATAGGCCCGAAGAAGCTGGTGATTAGTTGCTGGGATCTTTGGCTCGGCACCTCTAGAAGCCTCTCTCTATGTCGGTGTAGCTCAAGGAGGAAAAGGCCTAGGCGTCTTTGATCAGGATACTCCATCACCCGGCTAAGTGGGCCAAAACCCTCTTTGAATAAGCAGTGGTATCTCCCTCTGATCTCTTAATATACAGGGCATTTTGACTCTGTCTCTCTATGGCATAATCTGCATACTCTGTCCTCTCTAGGGGTTTGTGCTGCTCTCCCTGCCTCAATCTCCAGAGTATGAGAGGAAACTCTGATCTGACCAATACTCACCCTCATAGCGTGAGACATGTGTACATCCATGTAGCTTGGGCGTTTGACAAATCCATCCTCTGTGAATCTAAGGAAATGATCTTTGTAGTACTGCATCTCGTTGGGAAGGGGGCCTGACCAAGTCTCCCTGGTGTGCATCTGGATCAAATCTTGTCTTAGAACTCTATTCCTCTCCTCTCGGGAGAGTGTAAAGTATGGGGAGTCATCATCATACTGGAAGGGCGGTAATCAGTCCATGTCGAGCCCATGTGCTGAGAACCACTCATCTATTTTTGCATACCATGATGGGTGATGGCCCTTTGTGGCAATACTCTGTGAGCTAAGTGGGGCTGTCTCTCTTGACCCATGGCTATGATGTGTCTGATGTAGGCTATGGTCTGAAATAGAGCCTCTACCATCATGGGGGGCACTGCAAGCTCTCCTCTGACGATGTGGTACTGATGGTTTGTTGAGGATCATCCTGAAGATCATGAGGATCTGCGGACTCTCCATCTGACGTCAATCATATGTGGAGAGGTTAGGGGCCCATACCGGTGCTGCATACATCATAGCTGGGGTGACTAAGGTGTCAAATAGCCATCCTTTGGTGCGAGGATCCTGGAAGTGAGCCTGATGACATTGTCGCTCCATCAATGCAAGGGCAGCATAACCTCGGGTGAGCTTGTCCTGTGATGCTTGTCTCATGGAGAAACGACTCCCATTACTAGTGAAGGTAATACCCAAGTATACATATGATTCTGTCACCTCCACCTGACTGCCTCTATATGTGATCATTGTATCTTTCATAACCCGTCTGGAAGTGTGAAAGATCATGACCTTGGTTTTCCCAAGGTTCGCTGAAAGGCCTCTCTGTGTACAAAAATCATCTAAGGCGTCCATGTGGCGCTGCAGTCCCTCCTGCGAGTCAGTCATCAGAATGATGTCGTCCGCATAGAGTAGTAAAGTGACGAAAACCCCTGAGAGTGATGCACCACTCCCTCCTCCTTTGTCTATGAAGTCCGTGACCTCATCTATGCACAGGCCAAAGAGTGTCAGGGAGAGTGGGCAGCCTTGCTTCACCCCCATAGTACTATGTATCTCCTCTGAGAGACCACTTGGGCATCTGGCTCGTCCCGTCACTCTCTCATGTAAAGCAATGATCCCCTAGATCATATCTAAAGGCACCCTAAGAGTCTGCAATCTCTGTAGGAGCCGGGCCCGTGGCAAACAATAGAGTCTTTGCTCCCATGACTTGGCCTGCTCAATAGGCTCCTCAAGGTGAAGATATGATCTAGTGTGCGTACTGCCAAACCTAGCTTGTCCTGGAGCACGAAGACCCTCCCTCTCGGCTAGAGAGCTGAGCTCTGTCTCAAGTATTGATCCATATATCTTGGCCATAATATGGCAAAACATGAGAGTCGTGTAGTTCCCGGGGTCCATCGGGTCACCTAATTTGTGAATGGGGGTAATGATATTCATGCTCCATGTGTGTGGGAAGCCTTCTACAAGTGCCCTGTTGAAGAGATGTGCAAGGAAAGGAGCTATGGTGGTAGAGGCATAAAAGAAGTGCTCACCTCCTGTCCTTGTATGATCTAGATCTCCCATGATATAGCCTCTTAGAGCTTTCTCTAGTATACTCGAAGTGAAAAAAGTACAGGTGGTGGGGTCGAGGATCGGGTGGAGAGGGTAATGGGGCTGATCTATTACAGTTGCTGCTGTGGTCCATCTGGCGCAGTGATGGCTGGACTAAAGAAGTCTGTAATGTGCCTCTGAGTCTGGCTCTCTGTGCGCCTAAGCAAGCTATCTCTATATCTCCGCAGCTCAAGCAAGAAGAATCCCAAACACCTCTGGTCCTGGTACCCCATGACTCTGGAAAGTGGTCCAAAACCCTCTTTGAATAAACAGTGGAAACGACCACATATCTCATAGTATGCAGTACAATGGCATATATAATGCAGCTCTGTCTCTAGCTCCCCATGGCATACTCGACATATCCTGGCCTCAGCTGGTATACCTCTATATCAGCCAATCTCAATCTCAAGCTGGTGTGAGGATGTGCGAATCTGACCAATAGCGCATCGTACTGCATGAGAGAGAGAAAGAAAGAAAGAAAGAAAGATTTTATTAACATCTTCCAAAAGACCGAACTCGGCCTATGAGACAAATCGGTGTACCTGTATGGGGTATCCTCTGTCATCCCAACAAAATGAAAAAGTATTGAACTAAAAAAGCTGAATCTGGGTGTGCAATAAGTACAATGAGTGGTGAAGGGGGTGGAGCTCTACTACTAGGAGAATGCAAAGCTATACGCATGGAGTATACAATCATGATATGCAACCTAGCTAGCTCCATCCTGTACCATACTGGGGGTATAAAATGGTATACATCAATGAAGGGGGTGTCCACAGCTCCCTGAAGAACATGCCTGGGTGTGCTCTGAAGCGAGCCAGTCGCTCCGCACCCTCTCTGTGAAACTGAGCTCTGATCTCTGTCATCTCTCTCTGGTATAGGCGTGGAGAGAGAGAGAGAGAGAGAGAGAGAGAGAGAGAGAGAGAGAGAGAAGAAGAAGAAGAAGAAGATTGTATTATCATCCACTGGTGGGGGCCAAATATGACCCATGGGACCAACAAACTAGTACAAGACAAAAAAAAAAAAAAGTCTCCTTCGATTACTATGAAGGGTAAAACTAGCAAGCTAGTGTGGCATAATTTTATTTTTTATTTTATAGAAAGGAGACTTCTATTAAGTATGAAAAATTTTTACAAAATGGAGATTTCACACCAAGAAAGGTGGAGATCTCAACCAATCAGGAGCCCTGTGTTGCCAGTAGGGTCCCGAATGAGAGGATGTGAAAAAGATACCAATGTCTCACTCTCTCATAAATTGGCCGCGCTTCCTCTCCGCAGCCCTCGAAGATCCCTGGATTCTGGCCCATGTAGCCATGATGGTGTGAATAATATCACTCCAAATCCTGCAAAGACACTGAGAAACAAGAATGGGAGTACCCTCAATAGCCTCGGTGCATCTAGCCTTCCAAGAACTGTCTAACCTCTGTGCTGGAGGGACAAAGTGTGAAAGTGGGAAATCCTGAAGACAACACTGCCGAGCAGCTCCTTGCCTAACCATAATGGCCAAGCTCCTGTCAGTCCCCTCGAATCTCAGCTGTGGCCCAGACTGTGTCAACCAAATAATAGAACCAAAAGAAATGATAGCATCTACCAAAGAGGTGTGCAATTGCAGAGCAAACCCTCTGTGCTTCCCTTCATCCCCATAAACAATGGTAAACTGACTCTGAAACTCCTGAAAATCTAGGGCATGCTGGGCAATAATTGACCTCGACTGATTGGTGGCCAGACCACCATGAAGAGAAACCCAGATAAAGGAGGAAATCTGTGGCTTCCTATAAGAATTCCACAATCTCCGCCAAAAAACCCTCTGAATGTCAGTCAAAATGCCGTAAGATTCCCAATGGGGTCTAAGAGTAGGGACACTCTGCATATGTCCCAAGATAAGATGTCTGGCATTCCGTACCGTATAACTGAAAAAAGGCATGCTTTTCAAGGGGTTACAAGCATCCTTCCACACCCACTCACCGGGGTCCCAATGCAAATGTCTGATAGGGCAGCCACCATACAACCAAAGGCTAACACTCTATGTGATCATCCCTTGGGGGGGGGGGGGGGGGGGTCAACAAAGACGTGCTTCCCTAACCTGCCAACAACTCTGACAGGACAAATCTGGGGGCCCTCAATAAGGTCCTGCACGTCACATCTCTCCAACTGCCATCCATCCTGTACAGAAAAAAAGACCGGTACATCATCCTCCCTAGGCAAGGGGAGACCCATAACCTGAAGAGGAACACCTGTCCCAGAAAAAACCCCAAACCAAGAATGATGACGGTCTTCCAAGAAAGATCCAGTAATCCAATGGTTGGGAATGGCTGCGTCAATCTGTGCAATCCTCCGATTCGAGCCTCTCAAATGCTGCGTGAGATCCAATCTCTGTACCTCGGTGAGGCTCTGAAACCTCTTCCAAGCCAACACTGTGGGGCAAAGCGTCTCTCAGCCAGCCCAAAGAATATGCATAGCTACCCCAAGAGGCCTACCATGCACATCTAAGATCAAATCATTCCATAGAATGGGCTGCCGGTTACCTTCCTCCGCTGAACGCGGGGGGGATGTGTACCAGGCAGTCCCAGGCCCGTAGGAGGGACCTAACTCGGGGGGGTGAAGGGGAGCGGTGAACTGCATCCGAAAAAATAAAGCGTGAGCTGAGAGTCCAGTCACCTCCGCGAACAGGGACACACTTCATGATCTGCTGCATGAGAAAGTCCTTCCACGGCTCAGAGCCTGGAAGGAAGCCCGTAACAACTAGCTTACATTGCACCTCAGGGTCAATGATATTCAATCCCCCTTCGTGCTGAGGCCTGATAATGGTTTCCCAAGCAACTCTAGTCCTGGTGTGTGCATTTCCATCAAGCCCTGACCAAAAAAATTTCCGAATAAGGCGACAAAGCTATCCAATGCAGCCCTTATGAAAGATCGAGCACGAAGCGATAAACCAAGTCGTGGCTAGCAAAACTTGGTTAACCACCAACGCTCTAAAGGCCAAGTCTAGCTTTCTCCTACTCTAGTGATGAAGTTTGCTTTTAATGCTTAAGAGCACTAGAGCAAACTGTTGTGCAGGGGATTGGGGATAAGCTGAATCAGCCCCTCCGTGAGGTATGGAGGCATCATACCCGACACCCACAGTTCCTGAAGGGCAACAGTGATAGCATCTCCAATATGATCCCAAAAAAGAATAAAGAAGGTGGGAGAGAGACCATCATCCCCGGGGCATGAGCCACTGGAAAGAGCATGCAGAGCGTGAAGGAATTCATCCTTCGAGAAAGGGGCATCCAGGGAGAAACACACAGCATCTGTAATGAGCCTGGGCATGCACTCCCAAACTTTCTGCGGTGCCACATCTCTCTGAGGGGAGGGCACCTCTGCAATCAACAAAGACTGATAAAATTCTGAGCACTATCCCTCGCCTTATCAGGCTCAATCTGAACCTCACCCTGTGAATCGTGCAAGTACCTCACAGAGTCCCTGCTATGGGAAGGCTGGTGTGCTGAAAAAAAATCTTTGTTGCATCTGCCACCCATCTGAGTCCAAAAGGCCTCATTCGCATGAAAGGCGAACTCAGCCCTCCTGTCCATGGCCAACTGCAGCTCTGCTCTAACTGTGGTCAAGAGGTCTGTGTAATCCAAGTCGCATGTGGATGCTTTTCATGTTCCCTCTGAAGAGCAGGAATCCTACGCCTAATATCTCTCTCCTTGTCCAGAGCCTCTTGCTTCTTAGACAAGGCAATGCTATGATAATGATGCTTGGTCCTATCAAGAGCTAGCGCAATATTATGACGAGGATCAAGAGCATCACAAGATCTCCATATCTCTTTGATCTCAAGGGAAATGTCAGCATCTAGATAAAGAGAGTTAGGGATACGGATATGGGGAGAGGCCGAGCGAGCCCCAGGCTCCCCGAGACACAAAACGACGGGGCAATGATCGGATTAGGTGGTTCCAGGCATAATAGCAATGGTGCCTCCTCTGTCCAAGGACCAATCATCCACATAAAACCTGTCCAGACGTGCAAAGATGCTCTCATCCCCGCTCCTGCGGTTATGCCAAGAGAAAGATAAGGAATTTGGCCTTCTCTGGAAGTCATCCTCAGTCCAGCAATCCTTGCCAAAAAAGGAAAGCGTGAACCTCTCCCATGAGGCTCGCTCCAAAGGGTGTAAACCCCCTTCGCGTCCACCCTTCTTGTCAGAAGGTTTCTCAACCATACCTCCTACTATCCAATGATCAACCTGGGGAATGACATTTGTAATGGTGTCGTAAAAGGCCACCCTTTCACCTCTCACGTTAGGTGCATAGATATTCAAGATTCCCAATTTCTGACCCTCATGCATGATCAAGATCCACTGCGCTCTAGCAGGGATGATAACACCGTGCCCAATAACATGAGGTATAATGGATGCTGCCACTGAAATACAAACACCCCTCTAGTCCCAACAGCCGCGGACCAGAAGGTGTGGCCAAAGAGCATCTTACCAGTTTTGCCACACTGAGATCTATCCAATTTGTGTTCCTGCAACAAAAGCACATCCATAGACCCTCCTGTAACAACTGGGTGAAGCTGGTCCTTTAGAAGCGCTTCCTACCACGGGTGGGAAGCCCTCCAAGGCCCTGAACATTCCATGAGACGATTCTCATGGAAGAGAAGAGAGTTTGACCCCCGATCTAAGAAGACGATGGGCAGCCTGAGGACGCCTCTCATAATGCTGGAGGACGGGAAAATCCACAGTGCAAAGTCCACTAACATGCCCTTGTCCGAGGCTCTGCACCGTGCCTGCATATGTACGAGAAACCTGTTCGCCCTGCGGGGCATCAAGGGCAATGGCATCATGGTGAAAATCCTGCATTACATGATCCCCATTGTGCTGAACATCCTGCATATCACCCCCTCCAAGTAGAGAGGACTCCACAAAGTCATCCTGATCTGAAATATCATCTCTCTGCAAAGATGCATCAGCTGACACATCCCTCTAACCAGAAACATCATCTATCTGTACATGATCCGAGGAAGCCTTCCCATCAATCGCACCAGGGGGGCGGGCGTGCGAGACAACACGCCACACCTGGCGGACTGAAGGACGGGAAGGAACCAAGGGAGGTGGCACCTGAGAGGCACGCTTACGAGGCCTCTTGCGACCTCGAGCCCGAGGACAATCTCGAGCAAAGTGACCCTGTTGGTGACAAACCCGGCACTGATCGGGTTTACCTGCAATCTCCATACATTGCTTCAAAGGGCCACAAGGGCCCGGAAGCAAAACATAGTCCTCAAAGAGCTCAATGTCACGGGCAAGAACCGTGACCTTGGGGGACAGCATCCGCCGAGGCAGTGACCACCTAGGCAGAAGATCTCGGCAAGGCGTGAAGGGGGGGGCACTTGAAGAACAAGCCCAAAGGCAGACCCGATGGCCTCTAACATAGGCCAATATGCGCGCGGAAGACTTGGAAATCTGAGAGTAATCGGGAAACGGTTCCGGTCTTCCTCAACAGGGTCAAAATAGCTGGAGTAGGGAAGAAAGAATATCTTCCTTGGGCCCAATGGTGGCAAAGGGCTGCCCTTCAAAACCTCTGAGGCTGGGTCCTTAGAATCAAAATCTAGTTGGAAGAAACCTCTTCCAAGCAACCTGACATCTTGAAAGTGTAGAGCGAGGTCGGAGGGCAGAGTCGCCTGGACCCAATTCCGAGCTTGGAGACGGGACGGGTGAGATCCAAAGATTTTGGCAATGAGGGTCGTTTTGGAGTCTTTCTCAATTTCGGTGTAGAGGACCGCGAGCTCGGCTTCGGAGAAAACAATGGTTCGCCCGGCCGAGGGAGAATGATTAGCCATGATGCTAATCGAAGAAAAAGGCCGACTTGAACCCGGATGAGGAACAATGAGAACCAAGGGGAAGAGGAAGGCGATGAGGCGGAGGAAAGGAAAGGAGGGAGGGAAAAGGATCAGAAAAAAAAAGAAAAGGGAAGAAAGGGGGAGAGGCTGGACACAAAGTGAAGATGGACTTGGGAGGGGCAGCACAGCAGCGCTGTGCTGAGGGAAGAGGCGGAGGAAGGATGGGAGGCGATTAGAGGAGGGGAGGCGAAATGGGGGGGCAAAGGCAAGGAGGGGAGGCGGAGGAGGAAAGGGGGCGAAGCAGCAGGCAGCGATGGAGGAAGAGGGTCGCAGTGAAGGAGGAATGAGGGGCACAGCGAGGACGAAGGAAGCGATAGGAAGGAAACGAGGAAGAAGGAGGGGGCAGCGAGGAAGGAAGGAGGGGGCAGCGAGGAAGGAAGAAGGAGGGGGCAGCGATGGAGGAAGAGGGGCGCAGGGAAGGAGGAAAGAGGGGCGCAGCGATGGAGGAAGGAAGCGATTCAGGGTTCGGGGAGCTCGCGGTCGGCAAATTCCAAGGACCCATTAAGGTGGATTTTGCCCGTGTGGCATAATTTTACTCAAGCGCATCTCTATGTTTGAAGAGTCGAGTGATGAATGCCCCCAAAACAGAGAGAGAGAGAGAGAGAGAGAGAGAGAGAGAGAGAGAGAGAGAGAGAGAGAGAGAGAGAGAGAGAGAGAGAGATCTTACTGCTTTGCATCTTATCAGAATCTTAGCAATTCCGAAATTATGACTCAGCAATTCGATGCTTGTGCCAGCTGGTGGACTCAAGGGCCTGATACAAATTTGCAGGTAATTTAGCTGTCAGTTTGCACATGCACAACAAGCACGTAAAATACAATATTAGTTGATATATGGAGAAAATGTGATGTGTGGTGTAAGCAAGCCTGTTGCAGTTTGCAGAAATGCTTGGCAAGCTGTGTCCTTTCTGAGTGGTTTAACTCGATGTTTGAATGCAGCTAGAGCTTGCAAGGCAAGTTGGGTATGCTGCTGGAAGGTTTGGACATGTGATGCTTCCTGAAAATGTGTATGAACCTGCCCTGCGCTGTGCAGAACTCTTGATTGGATTCATAGGAAAAGGTGAAACACGCTCTTCTTTTTTCTTTGGTTTGGGAGAGTATAAAAAAGCTCATGGGGTCTGAGACTTGGGCTGGACAGTGGAGCTTGTTTTGGTCCTTACACTTCATTTGACAGTAGGTTTTTGACTGTTTGGTGTTTTGACAGTTAAGATGTGGGGTTAAAGCTTACACGTCATGAAATACACTTTTTTTTTTTTTGGCGGGGTGGGGGGGGGGGTGGATTTCAGCTTTGAGTAGGCAGATGGAAGATAAACTATATTCGCTCTTAAGGTTGAAAGAAAACACAAAATTTAGGGAGCCTTCACCCATCTGTGGACATGTATGCAATTTTTTGTGTCCTCCTTGCTTGTCCTTGCGCTTGAGTAGGTGTCTGGAAACTATTTGTGAGGAGTGGATGGACTCAGGTTATAAAAAAGTTTTGTTTCCCTTGTATCAACAAGTCCTGCTGGCTTTATTGGTCATGGGAACACTTTGTATGGCTGAGATCTCAAACTCGATGCTTGTTGGCCCCAAGTTACTGTGTCTGCCTGATGCCTGCTGCCATGTCCAGGCTGGACGGTTTGTTCTGGAAGTTCTGTGACCTGGAATATGTGGTCTCAGCAGTGGTGTCTACCTTGTGTCCTGCCGCATTTAGGCTGGATGACACTCACCAGAATTTGTCTCTAGCCGTGTGCATGTGGTAGGCCGTCAACCAAAATGGGCGTGGACCTTGTGAAAACAATCATACGGATGGAGGCCAAGTTTTCCAATCTCTTGTTGCCATGCGAATGGGAGGCAGACAGAAGCAGCCCAAGCTTGGGGCTATTCTAGACTGGTTATGGGCAGCCGGGGGGGCACTTGGCCAGATGCCTAAGTGGGCAGCCTGGACAGTTTCTGTCTGCGGGTGATTGAGTCTTGTCTCCTTAGATGCTCATCTTCCAATGATGACTCGTGGAATTAAATTTTTTCTCCTCACTTGTGTGTGTAGTCACTTACCTTTGTCATGATGTACTTGTTATAGCGTGCCATAGAGTGCCTCAGAAATATTGTAATGTGTAAACTTCTGTTTTTGTGATTGCAGGTTGGGCTGACAGAGTATATTACTCAGATAATGGTTCCACAGCAGTTGAGATTGCCATAAAGATGGCTTTTCGAAAGTATCTTTATGATAATAATCTTCTTACCATATCTAGCTTAGACACAGAAGCTCTTAATTTGAAGGTACAGTCTGAGCACTATGCACACATCAATATAGTGATGAAGGTAAGTTTTGTGTCTTGTTTCCAATGGTGCTGTATTTATGGGCTGTAGTTAGCTGTTTGGTCCATCTTCAGCTGCTGGTGTGGGCTACAGGTACGTGTGTTTTTCTTGTGTGACAGCTCCCAGGCTGCCTTACTTGGCTGGTTGGTTGTCTGCCTTGCTACCTGGTTTTCTGGCTGGGAGAATGCTAGAAATTGTCCCCTCATTGACTGTGATAATGTATCTGGCTGGGTCAGCCTGCTAAAGGTGAGATGTGCTACGAACCTAAATCAGCAAAAGCTTCCAGCTCTTCATGCACATCCCGGTACTGTTCCCGGAACGTCCAAGTTGGAGGGTAAAGCTAGCTTGTCAGTGAGCCCAACTGGGTGCACATTCGTTTGCGGTTGGTATGAGTCTCTGGGTTTTGGTTTCAAAGGGTTATTATTGATGTAAGACGTTGCCCTATTTGGGATGATAGTACTTACATGGCTGACAGGCTTTTTGATAAATGTAAATGCTCTTCATTGTTGAGGCTTGTAGCAAGAAGCAACGCTAAGCCCCCTGAACAGCCCCCAGCTTAAGCATGTAAGAAAGATCCTCCTCTCGCAAAAAACAAACCAAACCAACACACAAATGTGCGCCCGCCCCGCCCCGCCCCCCCCCCCCCCCCCTGCGCGCTGCATTTACGCGCTTGCATATTGTCATACCCTGGGGGCCGACTCAAATATTTTCTACAAAACAGTAATCAAATGATCTCATATTCCCTCCTCTCATGTATGCAGCTGAATGATACATGGTTTTGGCATGCTGACATATTACACTTCTCAGGCATTTTGAGGAAGTAAGAATGGATTAACTTTCATGCGTGTGCATGACAGGGTTTTGCATTCTTTGTGTCTGGCCACTTTCAGTCTAGGATTGGGGTTCTTTGTCTCAGAGTGCCACATTGGCTAGCAAAGGACCAAGGGGGTTATTTTGTCTCAGGGTACCACTTTGACTAGTCAAGGACCAAGGGGGTTAAATATTCCTTCTTGCAGGAGTAAGGACAGCCTTTGACCTGATTGAAGAGGCACATGCCTGCTCATATCAGTGCTTGAATCACATGCTGAATAACAATGAGTAAGTATGTATGGCATGATAATTTGGCAGAAGTAAGGATAGCCATTGACCTGATTAAAGTGGCACATGGCTACAGACAATCATTGCTTGCATCACATGAGTGCTGACTAGGTGATGACTAAGCATGCATGGCATGATGAGTTGACATAATGACTGGACAGAGCATGTTTAGTATTATGTCAAATCTCTTGAGGAGCACTGCCCAATCACAATCATTACATGGCACAAAATGGGTAATCAAGTGAATTGATAGCAGAAAGCATGTTTGTTTGAGAGTACTTTTTTAACTTGGATTCTGTTTGGGTGTATATTGGATTAGCCAGAGAAGTAGCATGCCCTGAGTATAAGTTGTCTTTGTGGATGGTGACATTTTGTAGAGTTCTTTGTATCATTCAGGTGCTGGCACTGAAAGATTCTTATCATGGAGATACACTGGGTGCACAAGATGCACAAGCTCCATCTGCCTACACTGGATTCCTTCAGCAGCCTTGGTAACGCTCATTAAATTTTCACAGTACAAGCTTCATAGTGAACCGGTCATGCTGGGGTTTTGGCTCATTCGTTATACTGTCGCCCTTTCTTTCCCTCTATACTTTTATTCTCAGGTATCAAGGAAGGGGATTGTTTCTGGATGCCCCCTATATTTTCATGCGCAATCGGCAGTGGTACATCCATGTCCCAGAATGTTACAAGGAGTTTAAGTCAGAGTCTACTTGTAATGGTAAGGCTTTCTTAGTTGTAATGAAACTATCATATTTTGTGTGTGTGTGCGTGCGCACGTATGTGAGAGAGAGGCCTGCTCGCCTGCGACCCAGTTTCTCTCTTCGACTGCTCGCCTGCGATCCAGTTCGCATTTCGCCTGCGTCTCAGCTTGCTTATCGCCTGCGACTCCCTTTGCCTTCGAAGCTGCGACTCTACTCGCCTGCGACCCAGGTCGCCTGTTCGACTGCTCGCAGTTCGCCTATCGACTGCAACCCAACTCGCCTATTGCTTGCGATCTTGTTCGCCTATCGACTGCAACCCAACTCGCCTACTGCTTGCGATCTTGTTCGCCTCTTCGCCTGCGACTCCTTTTGCTTCAAAGCTGCAAGTCTACTCGCCTAAATTTCAAAGCCCCCTGTATACAGCATACAGCTTTCAAAAAAAAAAAAAAAAGAATTGTTTAGCAGTGTTGTACAGACTTTACTCTTGCAATTATGTCTGAGACTGTTGTGACCTATGCTCGCCGGGATAATGCTGCAGACAGTAACAAGAGACAGCATGCTGCAATTGAATCTGTCACCATGATCAAGCAAGATTCGTTGGATGCACAGTTTGTATATGAGGCTTTATGTGAGGACTTTGTAGACAGTCGTGTCAAATGGAAGGACCCGCCTCCTTCTTTCAGTTATAAGATTAAATTGCCGACGATTGTGTCTCCTCTGCGTAGATACTCAGAAAAAGGGATTATTCTCTTCTTTCCAGGTAAAATGCCTTCTGCGCAAGAAGTAGCTCAATGGATTCAGTCCATTCTAGGTGGACCCTTTGTAGATGGAGTTCACTTTGCAGCAAGGGGTTTTTCTGATGTATTACTGTCCGATGGTCAATATAAGCAGCAGATGCTTGAATCTTCTCCCCTTATGTTTGGTGTACAGTTGGTACATGTGTTACCTTGGTCCCCGACCAAGGACTATCAGTCCTTGATTAGGCATCGTTGTCCTGTTTGGGTCGAGGTCGTGGATTTTCCAGAATATTTGAGGGAACATTTGCCAGGTATAGCAGCCACTCTGGGCAAAGTGGTTTGTGCACCTCGTCCTACAGGAAACAAAAACAGATTTTGCATCTTGTGGGATACAGACCATGAGCAACCACCAGCAATTGCTGTTGAAGTAGAAAATGTGCGTGGCATGGGTGCACGTTACTTCAAATTAAATTGGGGAGTCTTTGCAGGTGCTTGTTTCACTTGTCATAAGTTTGGGCATATGGCTTCTGAATGTCCTTCTCTGCTGCATCCTCCGCCGTTATCTGCTGTACCTCCCATCCCAGCGAATGAGCAGCCAACTCAAATTAAGGAGATACCAACAAATCAAGCCACTCGAAATACTCAAAAGGAGAAAGAGAAAGGAAAAGCTAAAGTTTTTCCACAAGCTGTTTCTTCTTTGGTAGTGCCTAATCAACCCAAGGATAAAGGAAAAGATAAAATATCTTCGGCTGAATGGAAAACTCCGAAAAAAGCTACTATGGTTCGTCGTGCTCCCGTTCCTTCACGTAATTGGACTGCATCTGCCACTATTACACAGTCTTCCACTTCATCGACTATGCTTTCTAGAATATGGTCAGATGTAGTTCGAGGTGCTTCATCGAGCATGGATGCCGATGTAAATGCTTTGGATATGTGTGTTGATACGAATATGCATGAGTCTCTCTTGATTCAGGGTGAGGGCTCTCTCCCTGATTCAGTTGTTGTTATGCAGCATTGATTTTGCTGGCTGTTCACTGTATATACCTTTGTACAGATTTGATGTTTGATGCTCCAATAAAATGTCTTTCGTACAATATTAGAGGACTTTGTGATCCAAGTAAATTTAGGTTGTTTTGGCACTATGTACATAAAATGCAGCCTCATCTGGTGTGTGTGCAAGAACACAATCAGCATACCTTAGTGGGTCAATCGGGTCACTTTGCTGGTTATGATATATTTTATGCGGGCACTCAGCATTACTCGGGAGTTTTTATGCTTGTTAAGCATGATCTACAACCAATGTTGGCCTACAATGATTCTGTTGGGTGGCAGATGGATGGTCATTCAATGTTTATTGTATGGACAAATTTATGAATTTGCAGCAGTTTATGCACCACAAAGCTCAGCTGACAGAGCAAATATATGGTCACAAATGTTGGCTTATCCCTGGTTCCATAATGCATTCCTTTGTGGAGATTTTAATAATGCTCCATCTCCTGAATTTAATTCCACTGGAAGAACTCATATGCTTGGAGCTGAACGCAGAACATGGAATGATTTGCTCTCTTCTTGCAATATTTTGGACCTATGGCAACATGTATTCCCTCATCTGCAAGGGTTTACTTTTAACCACAATGCTTTTCCACATATCTGGACACGTCTGGATCGCTGGTACTTGTTACATGCTGACCAATATGATGATTTTGTTTGCAAACTATGGATTGATCGTTCCATGTTACTCTCTGATCATTCTCCTTTATGGTTAGGCCTTTATTTCGACATGCCACAAGATCTCTCTATTCTTCAGAAACATAGGCTGTTGCTTTTAAACAACAGTTATCTTGTGCATGCTGATTTCAAGGAAATGGTTTTGCAAGCCATTGAGCCCTTGCCCCTTCAAATGCATGAGGACATTGACATTGCTTGGTTTCAATTTGTTCAGCGCATGCAGGCTGTGATCTGTGATTATGGTCGTTATTACATGGCCGACTTGTGGGATCAGATCTTGCAGGCTAAAGAAACATGTCAATCCACGGCTGATCTTGCTCATCATAGGATTTTAAATACTAATGAACAAGAATCTTTAATGCAGGCCAAGCATTTCCTCATGCTAAATGATCAGAGAAAATTGCAAAAATGGTTGACATGTTCGCGACATCGAGCTATCATAGATAAGGGTTGCTCTTCCAAAGATTTTTTCAAAAATCTACATGCTTCAAGACAAAAGGAATGCATCAGAAGGGTGAAAAAATTTGATGGTCAATGGACTCATTCTTTATCAGAGCTCTCATATATTGCTAGTTAGCATTTTGCAGCTCTTTTTGCTAAACCGCCAACTACTTCATCTGACATACTTAATGCTCGTTATGCTTTATTGCATCATGTTCAGCCCATTATTTCTCCACAGGATGCATTGGAATTAGAATCTGCGTTCACTGATATTGAACTTAAAGATGCTTTACGTTCAATGGGTCGATGGAAATCTCCTGGATGGGATGGATTGACAGTGGAATTTTTCCATGCTTTTTGGCCTCAGCTGGAACAATCATTGCTGTATATGATCAATGAAGCTTGGGCAAATGATGTACTACCATCTTCTTGGAAAGAAGGATTGGTTAAGCTTTTCCCTAAACAGGATCTTTGTGAAGTTTTCTCTGATTGGAGGCCCATTACTCTTATGCCTGTCATCTATAAGCTTCTCACTAAGATGTTGGCAAATCGTATTAAAGGATTTTTACATGATGGTTTGCATCCTGCGCAATATGGTTTTGTGCCTCGGAGGCAAATCAATGATAATTTAGCCAATGCTTATATTGCCATTGAATATGCCAAATACACGAAGCAGGATATACTCATTTTGCAGGTTGATATTGAGAAAGCTTTTGATTCTGTGCATTGGGACTATATAGCTATGACTATGAGTTCTCTTGGTTTCGGTGCAAAGTGGCAAAATATTGTGTATTGGCTCTATAATGACAGTGATGCTTCTTTGATTTTGAGCCCTTCTCTATCAGATTCTTGGAAATTGGGACGTTCAGTTCGCCAGGGTTGTCCGCTTAGTTCCTTGTTGTTTGCTATTGCCACACATCCTTTTCTTTGCTATTTGGATTTTTTGCAAGCCACTGATGAAGTGCATGGCTTACAGCTTCCTGCTGGGTATACTTTCCTGGCTCAAGCTTATGCTGATGATTCTTTTTTTATGCCCAAGAATACGCAACAAGATCTTCAGAGACTAATGAAGGCTTTGGAACTTTTTGGTCTGGCTGCTGGTTTGAAAGTAAACTTCCGTAAGTCTACCTTGCTTGCGCTTAGTGTACAGCAATGGCATCATGTATTATGGCCCGGTGGAATACCTCCTGTTGGACATATCGTTCGTCATTTGGGTTACCCTTTGGGTTGGCAGCTGTCATCTTCACAAATGATTCAATGGGTTATGCTAAAATTGAATTGCAAAATTGATTATTGGCAGCTTTCCACTTGGCCTCTTCATGTACGTCTCAGGATAGTGCAGGCTATTGTGATGGCTTACATACAGTTCTTTCTTCCATTGATTATGTGGAGGAAAGCTGATATAGATCGGCTTATGTCTCTGGCAATGGCAATTGTGTGGAAAACTCAACATCGTAAAAAGGGTCTTCGTCTTTTGTCAATGCCAAAGATGTGTTGCCTTGAGAGTATTGATTGGTCGAAGGCTTTTGATGTACCCCTGGCTCTACGTGAGCCTAGGAAGGCATATTTCCTTTCAAAGAAAGGAGTTTATCTTATTGATGATGTTTTGGATGCTGTTGGCCATGTGCTTTCTTTTGTGGTTGCCGCCAGGAAATTTGGTCTGGGGATGCATTATAGATCAATCTGGCAGCTTATTCGAGAGCTTCTTGCTCCTTTTGAACCAATTGCAGATTTGGATCGTTCTGATTGTTTGGTTGATTGGAGCCTTAAAAGAGAACAACCTGCACGAGGCCCTTTATCAATGGCTAAACTTTCAGTTCATTCGATATATCATTTCTTGTTGCCTGCCTCTTGGGTTCAAGAACATGCAAATCAGATTTGGCATCTTCATAAAAGTCAGGCTTGGTGGAAACAGCGGCTTCATTCTCTTTGGAAATGCAGTCTTCCTTTGAAAAGTAAACTTTTTTTTATGGAGATGCTTGATTGGAGTCTTGCCAGTCGGCCTTTTCTTGGCTAGGCGACTTTTGGCACCTTCAACTTGTCATAGTTGTGGTGCTTCTCAAGAGACAGTCTTTCATCTTTTATGGAGTTGTCCTCTCACCAGGACTTTATTGGATCGGATTGCTACACGTTTGAGAGCCCGCTTCCGACAGGCACCCTTTGGGAAATACTTTTGGATCTTCGGTCTTCTCCCTTCACCCCTTAGATCCTATAAAGTCTTCTTTGATTGGGTTCGCTATTGGGCTTTATGGACTACGTGGGAGTGTCGCAACAGGATAGTTTTTGCTGGGCCTCATTTGGATGCTTACTCATTCTTCCGTTCTTCTCTTCAGCAATCTTTATATGACTCTCTCTCTTCATGAGATAGACTCATCTCTGTATGCTCTTTTTACAGATTGTTTTTAGATGTTTAACTATGTTCACACTGAACATAGTGAACACTCTAGTAGTTTCCCTTGTATATGGTCTTTTTGGTGGGTTTTCCTCGTTTTGAGGTTTCCCACGTGTAATTAATGACATGAAGCTTTACAAAAAAAAAAGTGTGTGCGCGTGCGTGTATAGGGTGTATGCATGCATATATTCCTATGTGTGTACACATCTGTGTATATATATCTGTATATGTGTGAGTGGGTTTGTGCCCATTTTTTTTTTCAAACATTTGAACTGATTTGTATCAATTGTTTTTCATACCTTTCTTTCAGTGAATTTGAACTATCAATCAAGAGATGATTTCTTTGATAAACAACGCGAAGAATCTCAACTGGCCAATGTATACATGAACTTCATTAGAAATAGAATCTCTTCTTGCACGGATGCATCGACTTGTATTGCTGCCTTGATCATTGAACCAGGTACAACACTATGACATTTGGCAATTCACAAATATAAATGCCTTGAAAAAGTTAATATGCCATAATGAGCTTAGTGCATTGCGTTGCGGCAGTGTCCTTCATGTGTAATCTGAAAACCTTCTATAGTACAAATGCAACTAGAAAATGTTGTGTATCAGGACGTTGAAACCAGGGACCTAATCTGTCAAGGAACACATACATGAGAAGGCTTCTGTTAAATATGATAGAAAAACTGAAGAGCCATGGCTCAAAGAATCAATACACCATGCATAGCATACCATGAATAAGCCACATAGATGGTTGAGAACACAAAGATAAGAGAGAGAAAGACTCAAAAAGAATGGATTGTCTTTCTATTTATTAAAGGAAGGTCTTCCTCTTGGCAATCACAGATTTGAAGGAGCCCTAAACCACATAGGTGGTTGAGAACACCAAGATAAGAGAGAGAAAGACTCAAAAAAGAATGGATTGTCTTTCCATTTATAAAGGAAGCTCTTCCTCTTGGCAATCACAGATTTGAAGAATCCCTGTATCATCAACCAAAGGCCATAAATGTATTACACAATATCAGTCCAGATGTAAGAAAGGGTATGAGAAGGTAGGGTCTGAGTTTTGTCCATGGCCTTTGTGCATCTGGCTATGTAGATGTGGGAATCTGTGATGATGGCCATCGTCTCCCACTGAGTATCAATAGGAACATAATATGGCTTGAAAAAGGAGATTAGAACTGCATCCATATGGAAAAACTCAATAATATGACCGTGAATCATGATAGCCAGAGAAGAGTCAGGGCTCTTTTGAAAAACCTCGGTTCAACACATGGTCAGCCATGCAACAGATCCCAAAGTGATATAATGAGTGGAGCGAGAAAATCTACCAAGCAAGAAAGAAATGGCAAACCCAACAATTCTAGTGTTTGTGAAGTCCCATAAACATAGCTGAATGGACTCTAGAACATGAGATCAGTGTGGGCATGAGGGGCTCCCTCCGAAGACCTGTCTCGCTTGGTTCATGCAATCCTCCACGAATGGAAAGCCAAAAGAAAAGTGGGACCTTTCTATTCTTGAGGGGTTTCCATACATCTCCTCTAGAAACATCTTTGCATATTGCGTGGTGTCACCTGAAAGCTCTCCCAATGAGGCATTTAGGAGCGTCAAAATCTAGCATTCCGGACTGTATTGTGAAAGAAAGGCAAGCTAGTGAGAGGATTATCTGTTGATATCCATTCCCATTTCGAAGCATTCCTTGCACACTCCATAGCTATAGGATGGCTCTCTAAGCGAAGAATTTCAACAGATGACACTATAGCTCGCCACTCAAACATAGAGATAAATGAGCTCACCCCAAGCAACCGGGTTAGACAAATCCTCTCGATCGGCTACCATGACCAAGAAACCATCCACATTCTGTACTATGAATGATTCTGCCTAGGTGGCGTCGAATCTGATGCTAGCAACTGCGGAGCTTATGAAAAAGAGTCTCTGTCAGTATCTAAGTATAGAAGTGTGTAATAAAGCTAAACACCCACTTCCATGGACAAAGCCATGCCAATAAAAGTGGTCGTGTGCTATCCTTAGCTTTTGAGCTATTTTGGTGCAAGGCACTCTGATACTTGTACGTCGTACGGATCAGGTCGAACTCCCCTCTGTGCTGTGGGTGGAGGTGTGCTCGAGGGTGGGGGAGGCTTTCCAGTGGTGTCACGCACATCCTGTGGAGGGAGAGGCTCTTCCGGCTCGGTCTGGTCCAGCACTTTGGGGGGGGAGGGTGTGGGAATGAGAGGTGGGGGTGGTATGGAGATATTAGGGGGGCATCAGGTGATCCTGGGGCAGTTCTGGAGAGATCTTTGAGGCTCACAGTTCATGGATGTACCCTTTGCCTCAAGGCAAAGGCCCTCGGCTCGTGGGGCGAACGTTGGCTTTGTTGCTGCTCTTGGGCGTACTGGCGGTTGCAGTCGTCACTCTTGGGCTCGCTCCTCTGTGGGTGAGGCACCTATGAAGGAGGGGGGGTGGGGGGATGTGGGTGGTGAGGGTGAAGAAGGGGCTGCGCCTGGAGCTGTGGTTGCTGGATGCCCAGTGTGCCACAGTGTGGTGGCAAGGGCAAGAGTGGGCCGAGTTGTCCCATCTAGCGATAGATGAAGCATTGGGTGCCCAGGGTGCCACAATGCTGGATGCCGAGGAGGGAGGGTGGGGGGATGTGGGTGGTGAGGGCGAGGAGGGGGCTTTGCGCCTAGAGCTACGGTTGCTGGATGCCCAGAGCGCCGCATTGTGGCGGCGGGAGCAAGTGTTGGCCGAGTTGTCCCATCTAGTGATAGATGAAGCATTGGATTGGGAGCGCCTGAACTAGTGGGAACTGTTTTTTTCTTGGCACCTCATGCTTATCTTGCAGCTATATGCTTATAGAGGTTCAGATTGGGTCGGAGAGTACGACTCCCAGCAATCAACCAGTGGGAACTGTTTTTTTCTTGGCACCTCATGCATATCTTCGTGGAGTATGAAACAATTTACTGTTGCCACATCTACCCATGAGGCTTAGTACAGGGCATCCTTCATTGCTACTGTAGATTGCATATGGCTACGGAGGTTGCTTGCAGACCTTCGTGAGTGTCAACAGACACCCACTACCATACTCATTGACAGCCATAGTGCTATGGCCATGGCATGGAATCTAGTTTTCTATGCACGTACAAAGAACATAGAGATACACTATCACTATGTTAGGGAGAGGCTTCATGCAGGGGAGATCACTTTAACCTACTAATCTACTGTGACAAATACGGAAGCGTGTGAACCTTATCCCATACATAACATCATGCATCACACATAGCATCCGACAATACATCATCATACTTTGAAACCACTGAAAGAGCAATATGAAAACCTGCACAAAACACAGCACTAGGGGCTGAAGTTGGGCCACCCCCCCCCCCCCCACTGGGAGTATGAAACAACCCACTGTTGCCACATCTACCTATGAGGCTTAGTACAGGGCATCCTTCATTGCTACTGTAGATTGCATATGGCTACGGAGGTTGCTTGCAGACCTTCGTGAGTGTCAACAGACACCCACTACCATACTCATTGACAGCCATAGTGCTATGGCCATGGCATGGAATCTAGTTTTCCATGCACGTACAAAGAACATAGAGACTATCACTATGTCAGGGAGAGGCTTCATGCAGGGGAGATCACTTTAACCTACTAATCTACCGTGACAAATACGGAAGCGTGTGAACCTTATCCCATACATAACATCATGGCATCACACATAGCATCCGACAATACATCATCATACTTTGAAACCACTGAAAGAGCAATATGAAAACCTGCACAAAACACAGCACTAGGGGCTGAAGTTGTGCCAACCACCCCCCCCCCCCCCCCCCCCCCCCCTTGAGGTATTTTTATTACCAACAGAGTATTCCAGTACAAGAGAACGGGTGTCAGAGAGTAAACACTCTTCAGAAGATTGGCACCAGATACATCTAGAATATGATGAAAACAAATCAAACAATTGCTTGAGACTTCAATCTCGGGTTTCCAAGAGTTCCTTGGGCACAACCACACTATAGTACGTGATCACACCCTCTAGTAGTGGTGTTGTCCCAAATGACCAGCCATGAAAACCTTGGCTCTCACCACCTGAAGGTTCCACCCTTAGAGCCACAATAGTGCTGGAAATCTCCGGTGATGTACCTCTTGAGGCTCTCACTCGTCTGGTGACAGATTGATAGAGGGCGATGATGCTCCAAACCATGTAAGATGGGACTTCTATCTCCTATAGGAGGCGGGCTAGGGGTACAGTATCAAAAGCTTTGCGGAAATCCACAAAGTAGCAGTAAATCCTCTGATGCGGTGCTCTACCCTCCTCGATGATGGCATGGAGGGTGAAGATGTGGTCAAGGGTAGAGTAGCTCCTGTTGGGGTAAAGGCATAATGCCCACCCTTATAGTGTGTACAAGCCTATAAGTTATAGTACATAGTACACTTAGTACTTTTAATGTACTAAGTGCACTATGTGTACTAGTGCAATATACATGTGTGATAGGGGAGTCACACACTCATGCTATTGATGAGTTGACTTATCCCCACAACTCTCTCTCTCTCTCTCTCTCTCTCTCTTGTTTTCTCTGTGTATGTCTCCCACATGACCTAACCCTAATTCTCCCATCAACTGGTATCAGAGCCCTTAGTGATCCCTCCCTTCCTCTTCTCCTTGATGGTAGCAAGGAGTCAGGCGCAGCAAGGCAGCGCAACAGGCAGCAATCAGGCACGTAGTTCTTCTCTTCACAACTTTGTGGGCGTGAACGAAGGCAGCATAAGCGGGCGTAGATGATGAAGCGGGTGCTGGTAGTACCTTGGTCGAGGGCGTCCATCGAATACTAGGCCAGCTCTACACGGCGCAGGCAAACACGAGCGAAGCGCACAGTAGCCAGGCGAAACTGAAGCGCCAGGCGTTGAGTGAAGGCTGCTGGGCATATGGAGTCGGCCGGCCACCTAGTCGTGTAGGCGCTAGGCGGATGTCGAGCGTGAGCAGTCGAGCCTTAGCCACAAGGCATAAGGCTACTAGGCGAAGTGAGCGTTGAATCACACGCAGGCGAAGGCGCATTGTAGCGAACCCGGCGTCAACAAACGAAAACACCCATTTTCTTTTGATTCAATCGAGCGTTTCATCGAGCAATCTCCAGCCTTCATTTTGTTGCTCTGCTGAGAGCGCAATTCGGCGACAACCCACGCAGCCAGCCCACGTTGCTGCCCAGGCTGCCCAACCAACATACGTGGCTGCCCAAACTGCACAGCCAGCACACGTGGCTGCCCACAGCCAGGTGGGGCTGCCCAGCTGCTCCAGAAGTTGCCCAGCACCGAAGTCACCGCCACCACCGCCTCCGTCTCAGCCTGCAAGTCAAGAAACTCAGAAAAATCAGAAATTTCAGAGGTATTTGCCTTCAATATTTTGGGAATTTCTTATCAATTCAAGCAATTGAGCAGGTACAGGTGCCCAATTGCTCAATTTTGAGCAAAATTGGCAAAATTGGGTGGCATTGGTCACAATCAGGATCAATTTGCAGGAAGTTGGATGTCGAAATTTGGGGCTTTTGATGTAATTGTGCAATTAAGCACTCATACATGCTGTATGATGTGAAAAATCGCACATTTGGGCAAAATTGCAGCAAATTGCAGTGCAAATCAAGGGGCTTTTGTGCCGATTGAGTTGATTTGCATGCAGGCAATCGCATTTGATGCTGTGGATAATGTGTTGATGCCTTACAAGCACTCAATGTGCCTGTAAATCAAGGGGCTTTCATGTATTTGATGTATATGTGGCCAGGGGGAAGCATCGTGAACACTCTGGATGCCTTCATGTGCGTCAATGTACCATGTATGATCAGAAATTGATCTTAAATCAAGGGGCTTTTCAAGTTTGTATGCTTGTTAAGCTTGGCAAAGCAGCAGGCAAGACATTTATGCCTTGAATCCTCAAAAATCAGCTTGCAGTCAAGGGGCTTTTGCCCAATTTCTGTTCGGGACTGTTGTATGCAGTATACAGGACTGTAAAAGTCTGATTTTCACTCATTTGGACAGCCAGGAGAGCATTTATTGCTATTGTACCTGCTGGTACAGATTTGGCACAGCTTTGTGCAAGTTTTGGCATGGCTGTACACTGTTTTGAGTGACCAAAAGGTTCATTTACAGCTGCTGTATTTGTCGGTACAGGTTTGGTACATCATTTGTGAGCAATTGGTACTGTTGTACAGTATTTTGGAAGGGCAACAGAGCACATTTAAGGTGCTGTCCAAAATCTGCAGCAACCAGATTTTGGTGATTTCATCACATAAAGTGGGAGAAAAGTTGCATTCTTGCTTCCGCAGTGGGAGATAAAGCTTGGGAGAAAAAACTGTGAGCACTTTGTGTGCTTTTGGTGCAGTGTTTGCACATTTTTTTGCAGGGAGTCAGGCATTGACAGGTTGCATATTGGTATGGCAACCACAGGTGAGAGCTCTTCATTGCTTCATATCAAGAAGCTTGAAGGCTCGCATAATTATGATATTTGGCAAACCCAGTGCTACAATGTGTTGCTCCAGAAAAAGCAGCACAAGCCTATCAAAGAAAGGGGTGTGATGCCCGCTTCTCTTACTGCTGAAGAGTGGGAAGATATGGATGAGCTGGCAAGATCTACCATCATGTTGTCTGTGTCAGACTCATTACTTTTCAGCATTCGTGAAGAGAAGACAGCTTGGGGAATGTGGCAGAGATTGCAGGACTTGTATGCCCAACAAAGTGCCTCAAGCAAAGTGTATTGGTTGAAGAAACTCATAGGTCTTCAGATGAAGGAAGGGGCGTCTATGATAGCCCATCTAAATGAGTTTAATGGTATTGTCAGCCAGGTCATTAATCAAAAGTTGGCAATGGACGATGAGTTCAAAGCCACCTTTTTGTTATGCACTTTGCCAGAGAGTTGGGACACATTCAGGACAGCCACTAGCAATTCGCATGCTATGCTGTCATATGCAGATGTTGAGGGTGCTCTTCTTCAAGAAGAGATGAACAGGAAAAACAACTCTGTTGGAAAGTCAAATGCAATGAATGCACGTGGGAGATCCCAGCAAAGGGGGAAAAGCCAAGAAAGAGGAAGGAGCAAGTCTCGCTCCAAAAAGGATTTGGAATGCCATTATGGTGGCAAAAAGGGACACATTAAAAAGCAATGCTACAAATGGAAAAATGATCAAAAGGAAAAGGGAAAAGGCAAAGCCAAAGAGAAAGATGAAGCCAAAGATGTAAAGCCAAAGGGCAAAAGTGGAGTCAAGATCGAAGAAATCAATGTGTCACATGCAGGTGGCAGTGAGGATGAGGTCCTATTCACGTCTTCACTTGATGCCCATTCACTTCTTACAGGTGGTCATGGTATGCACTCATGGATCATTGATTCAGGTGCCTCCTTTCATGTCACAGGTTGCAGAGACTTGTTTGTCAGGTATACTGCTGGCAATGAAGGAGTGGTTTATTTGGGTGATAACCATGCATGCAAGATTCTTGGCAGAGGTGATGTGAGGCTTGTATTTTCAGATGGCTCACAGCTTATGCTCCATGATGTCAGGCATGTGCCTGAGATAAAAAAGAATCTGCTTTCTGCTGGACAGCTTGATGATGCTGATTATGTTACCACATTTGGTAGTGGAAAGTGGAAGATTAGTAAGGGCTCACTGGTTGTTGCCAAAGGCTCTAAGGTGGACACTCTTTACTTCATGCATGCAGGTGTTTGTCACCATGCTAATGTAAATGCAACCGAGCTGCCGGAAATTTCTATGTGGCATAGCCGGTTGGGACACATGAGTGTCAAGGGAATGGAGCAATTGTCTCGTTTGGGTTACTTGCCTTCTCTAAAGTTTTCAAGTTTTCAGTTTTGTGAGCATTGTATATATGGTAGGCAACTACAGTGCCCCCACAAGAAAGCTCTTGGACAGAAAGATGCTCAGTTAGAGCTTGTGCATACAGATGTATGTGAGATGCCTCAGCTTTCTTTGGGAGGGGAAAAATACTTTGTGTCTTTTATAGATGATGCCACACGCAAGGTGTGGGTTTATCCTCTTCGTTTGAAGAGTGATACATTCTCAGTGTTTCAGAAGTTTGTTGCTCATGTTGAGAATCAAACTGGCAAAACACTGAAGGCTTTGCGTTCCGACAATGGGAGAGAGTATATGTCCAAACAGTTTCAGGACTTTTGTGATGCTAAAGGCATCAAGAGGGAGCTCTCTACTCCTTATGATCCTCCACAAAACGGGACAGCAGAGAGGATGAACAGGACCATACAGGAGAAGGTCCGTTCTATGTTGTCACATGCTGCATTACCTCATGGTTTTTGGGCTGAAGCTGTTATGACAGCCGTTCACCTTATAAATAGGTCACCTAACACGAGGCTTGGTGGGAAAGTGCCAGAAGAAGTATGGACAGGGAAGCCTCCGTCATACAAGCACTTGAGAGTGTTTGGTTGCGTTGCGTACGTGCACATACGCAGGGAAATGCGCACCAAACTTGATCCTAAGTCTCACAAATGCATATTCCTAGGATATGGTGACAGAGGTGAAATGGGGTATAGACTTTGGGATCCCATGAATAGAAAGATCATACGCAGCAATGATGTCATTTTTGATGAAACATGCATGTATAAGGAGCCTGCAAGGCAACAGGAGCCTTGCAGAGTCATCTTTGATGATGATGGACATCATGGACAACAACAAAGGGCTGTAAATCAGCCATTACAGCAGGAAAACCAGCCCTTAAATGGTGCTGAAAATGGTCCAAATGGACAGCCAGATATGGCAGAAGATATCCCTATGGATATACCACAGTTGGAGGAGATACCGGGCATGATTTTTCAGCCTTATGGCATGGAACAGGAGCCACCAATGGGTGATATGCAGGCTGGACAGCAACCTGCAAATGATGGTCATTGGGTACGGAGGTCCACTAGACCCTCCAGAGCCCCTGACAGGTTTGTTCCAGGGGTTGACTACTTGATGCTCACTGACTGTGGGGAGCCCTCATGTTATAAGGAGGCTTTACAGAGGGCAGACAAAGCTCTTTGGGAGCGTGCCATGAAGTCAGAGATGGATTCTCTGCATAAAAATGGAACTTGGAAGTTGGTGCATTTGCCTGGTGCAGGCAAGAAGGTTTTGCCATGCAAGTGGGTATACAGGCTCAAAGTTGCACCAGATGCAAAGCCAAGATACAAAGCCAGGTTAGTGGCTAAGGGCTTTAAGCAGGAATATGGTGTGGACTTTGATGAGATCTTCTCTCCAGTGGTCAAAATGACCACACTTAGAGCTGTGTTAGCTTTGGTTGCGCATGATGATCTGGACTTGATTCAGATGGATGTGAAGACTGCTTTTCTTCACTGTGATCTCCATGAGGAGATATATATGCAGCAGCCAGAGGGTTATGCAGTGAGTGGAAAGGAGAAGCTTGTATGCAAGCTGAAAAAGAGTCTTTATGGGCTCAAACAGGCACCAAGGGAATGGTATCATAAATTTGATACATTCATGAAATCTCAGAAATTCAGGACAAGTGACATAGATCACTGCTTGTACACCAAGAAAGCTTTGGATGGCAGTCTATTGATTCTCATTTTGTATGTTGATGATATGTTGATTGCCGGGAAATCTCGTAAAGAGATGGATGCCTTGAAGCAGAGGCTGTATCAAACCTTTGATATGAAGGATTTGGGTGATGCAAATCACATCTTGGGTATGCGGATACTTCGGGACAGAAATCAGCATGTGTTGTATTTGTCTTAGAAGGAATACATTGGCAAAGTCTTGCAGAGGTTCAATATGGACGGGGGGAAGAAGACTAGTACTCCTTTGCCTCCATATGTGAAACTCAGTGCTATGGACAGCCCACAGTCGGACAGGGCTGATATGGCCAAGATTCCGTATGCTTCAGCTTGTGGCAGTCTCATGTATGCCATGGTTGCTACTAGGCCAGACATTGCATTTGCAGTGGGAGTGGTTTCTAGATACATGGCCAACCCTGGCAAGAAGCATTGGGAAGCAGTGAAAGGTGTCATGAGATACCTGAAGGGCACACAGGATATGTGCATTTGCTTTGGCAAACAGGATGCATTAGTGCATAGTTACACGGATTCGGATTATGCCGGTCATCCAGATAACCGGAAGTCTACTACCGGTTATGTATACCGGTTATGTATTTACATTCACAGGAGGTGCTGTGTCATGGATATCCAGGATGCAGAAGTGCACAGCCTTATTTACTACAGAGGCCGAGTATATTGCAGCCACAGAGGCTTGCAAGGAGGCATTATGGCTATCTCGGTTAGTGGTTGATTTGGGTTATACAGGGGATATTCCATTGTTGCATTGTGACAGTCAGAGTGCCATCCAGTTGGCAAAGAACCCTGTCTTTCATGCAAAGACGAAGCATGTGGATGTGAAGTATCACTTCATCAGAGAGGTGATAGAGAACAAGCAAATTCAGCTTGTTAAGATTCATACAGATGACAACCCGGCTGATCTGTTGACAAAGAGTTTGCCTCCGGAGCGGTTTGCTCATTGCAGACACTTGATGGGCATTGGATGAGGCCATTTTCAGCCTTGATATGGCCTTGTATATTATCATGTACATGCTGATTTTTCTTTTCCTTCATTTAAGGGCACTTTGCCTTTAAGTGGGAGGTTGTTGGGGTAAAGGCATAATGCCCACCCTTATAGTGTGTACAAGCCTATAAGTTATAGTACATAGTACACTTAGTACTTTTAATGTACTAAGTGCACTATGTGTACTAGTGCAATATACATGTGTGATAGGGGAGTCACACACTCATGCTATTGATGAGTTGACTTATCCCCACAACTCTCTCTCTCTCTCTCTCTCTCTCTTGTTTTCTCTGTGTATGTCTCCCACATGACCTAACCCTAATTCTCCCATCAGCTCCTCCGAAAATCAGCCTGTCCTGAGGCTTTTGCATCCCTGGCTCTCTGCAAATGAACTGAGCCCCGCCTCTAGCACTGATCCATAGAGTTTGGCCAATGTGTGGCCAATCATGATCGTAGGATCAAGTGGATCTCTGGCTTTGATGATGGGGGTGATGGTGTTGTTGGACCAAGAGGGTGGAAATCCTTCACAAAGGGCTCTATTGAACATGTAGGCTAATAGGGACGCCAAGGTATTATCTACATGCGAGATGTACTTGGCAGTGTGAGTCCCTCATGATCCTGGGCTCGCCCATTGCGTAGTCTGCAAATGGCCTTGAGGACCATGTCCTTTGTGAAGAAGGTGAAGCGTGGGCCACACAAAGGTAGACATAGGATGAGACAATCTCCACAGGATCCCTTCTATATGTGAAGCTCAATGTGGATGTGAAGGGGCGAGAGGTATTGAAGACCATTACCTTGGTTTTACCAAGGTTAACAGAGAGGTCCTGCTGAGTGTAGAAGTCCTGTAAGGCATCCAACTTTCTCTGAAGCCCCTCGGCTCAGTCTCAGAGGAGGACGATGTCATTTGCATAAAGTAGTATGGGGATCAATATGCCTGCCAGTGTGGGGCCAGCCCCGCCCAATTCGTCAACGAAGCTTGAGATCTCATCCATGTAGAGGCCGAAAAGAGTGGGTGATAGAGGGCAGCCCCATTTCACCCCAATAGTGCTGGAAATCTCCTCTGATGTACCTCTTGGGATCTCACTCGTACGGGTATGGACTCATAGAGGGCGATGATTCTCCAAACCATGTCAGATGGGACTTCTATCTCGTATAGACAGTGTAGGAGGCGGGCTCGGGGTACTGTATCAAAAGCGTTGCGGAAATCCACAAAGTAGCAATAAATCCACTGATGTCGCGCTCTACCCTCCTCGATGATGGTATGGAGGGTGAAGATGTGGTCAAGGGTAGAGTGGCTCCTCTGAAAGCCAGCCTGTCCCGAGGCTCTGCATCCTTGGCTCTCTGCAAATGAACTAGCATTGATCCATAGAGTTTGGCCAATGTGTGGCCAATCATGATCGTTAGGATGATCAAGTGGATCTCCGGCTTTGATGATGGGGATGATGGTGTTGGTGGACCAAGTGGGTGGAAATCCTTCACAAAGGGCTCTATTGAACATGTAGGATAATAGGGGTGCCAGGGTATCATCGACATGCGAGATGTACTCGGCAGTGAATCCCTCGTGAACCGGGGCTCGCCCATTGCGTAGTCTACGAATGGCCTTGAGGACCATGCCCTTTGTGAAGAAGGTGGAGGTAGTGGGACGGGGATCTGATGGTGGTGGTAGGGGATACGATAGAGGGAGCATGCCTAGGGGTGCCATGTGTCCGGGCAGGTGATAGGTGTGGGAGGGCGATGTCCTCGAAGTTTCCGCCAGGCCTCTTTGGAGTTCGGCCCTAAGAAAAGTCAGTATAACTCATCCTCTTTTTGAGCGTAGAACTCCCGTTTCTTGCGTTGGGTGAGCCGTTGAGCAGTCCGTTGCGCTTGGTGCTTCGTGATTTGCCTAATCCGTACCTCATACTTAAGACGGGAGCATGTGGCCCGACATTCGTCATCATACCAACGGTTCTGGGGCATGGAACCGCAAGGTGGCTCGGCGGTAGACCGCCGTTTGCAGATGACAGAAGTGGTGGCGGATGTGAGGAGTATGGTGGTGAGCTGTCATGTGAGGGTGGATAGGGGGACAGTAGGTTCCACATCTCGGAGTCGGTGGTAGATGTGGTTGGAGTAAACAAGGTCAAGCTCATGATAAAAAAGGATTAGTGTAATGTGAGATGGGGGGTGGTGGCGGAGGGGCGGGTGGTGTGCAGGTAAGAGTGAAAGAGAGGTAGGCATGGTCAGCCTCAAAGGGGAGTGACAAGATGGAGAAGTCGGGGAGAAGGTGTGCCATAGCCGGAGATTCCATAAGGGAGTCCACTGTGCTAGTACCTCTTGAGTGAGGGAAGGAGGTGAGGGTGTCGGAGGAGGGCCATCGAGACATCCCGTTATAGATAACGAGACCATGTGCAACTCCCTGCTCCTGCTCTAAGATTTATATAACATACACTGTGACCTCCTCATGGTCCTGTGATGATCTCTGTAGCCTTGTGTCAGTGATGTCCGGCTCCTGTAGTCTGATAGGGTCATGCAGATTGAGTCGTGGTACCTGCTGACTTCCTGTCCTGGCGTGGAAATCCCCGAGCAAGACTTTCCCCAGCTGGGAGAACTCCATAATATCATCATATAATGGTAAGTACGGTGACTGGCCATGCCATGCAACGTAAGGGGAGTGGCGTGGTGCAAAATAATACACAGAAATGTGGATCACTGTGTCACTGCTAAGTTGTAGCCGCACCCAAAGATACCGCGCATCCTTGTCGTTCCGGACGATGCTGAGAATGTGTCGAAGATGGGATCTAAAAAGGACAGCTACCTTTCCCGAGCCACGTACTCCTCCTGATGTGCAGGTCTCGCCTCGGAAAGCTGACTGCCACTCATACCTGGCTATGTATGGTAAGCCCCTCTCAGGGCTCTGATGAGTCTTGATATAAAAAATGACATCCCTTGCCTATGAAGAGAATCTCGCTCAAGCCTCCTGGATTCAACCACAGCATGCCATTGCAGTTCCATACTGCCAACGTCAGGTGTTTGGTCTCATAGAGCCCGCATCCCTATTTGGGATGGCTTTCAGTGATAATGACCCTACCATCTTTGTAGATAGCCCACTTGCCTGCTCTACGGGCCTCATGAACTGTCACCATCGCCTTACGCGGGTGTGCCACCTGTGCTTGGGTGAGATCATCTCCCATGTACACCTGTGTGCCCTTGAGGAGGGCAGCCCGCCTGTCTAAGAAGGCCTGTATGCTGGTGGCATCGGGGAATCTAATGATGAGGGGCCGCTCTCATGTCATATCCTTGCCAGCCCTCCATGTATCTGCAAAGGGGGGGGGGGGATCCCATCCACTCCTAGCATTGGACAAAGTGTCGTGGCATCCTCCTTGGGGGGAGGCTCTGCCTGTAGCCCCCGCACTCGCACATGGAGGGCCCTATCCTTCCTACGTTTCTCCTCCTCGAGAGTCTCATGTATGATGCTCTGTGGGGGTTTGTGCGTCTTCACCATCTCCACCCAATCTTTCTTAGTGGTCTGCAGTTCTTCCTGCAGCTTATCACTTGCAGATTTCAACTGCTCCAAGTCAGTCCTTAGACCCTCCTGAATATTCAGTTCCCCTTCCTGCACTGTATGGTCCTTGACCGCAGCCTTTAGGGCTTCCATTTGGAGTTCCCCTATCTTTTGGGCAGCCTCTGGCATTCCTTGTTGTTGCAGCTGGGTCTCTTTCAACATCTGAATCACCTCCTCCTGGTGTTTCACATGTGCTGCTAATTCTTCAATCTTGTTGTTCTTTCCCTGTGTATCTCCTTGTGGATGCCTTCCAACTGCTTTTCGTGTTGGTTCAGGACCCTGTCCAGCACCTTCTTCTGTTCGCCCAACAGCTTCTTGGTGTTGTCCTCCACTGTCTTGATGTATGCCTTCAGATCTTGTAGATTCATTGTGGCTATTTTCCCCTAGTTGCTGCCTTGGGGCCCTGAGCAAGGGTGGGCGGCCTCAACACAGTCAGCAAGCAGGGGTGGGCGAAGTGGGCAGCGTGAGAAGATGGCAAAGAGCAGTGTGAAGCGAATAGGGCGAAGAGAGAAGCGATGGCGACGAGCAGCGCGAAGAGAGAGAAGATGGCCACCTGCATGAGGCGTGATCAGGGATGCCTCAACACAGTCAGCGAGCGGTTGTGGGCGAAGTGGGCAGCCGGAGAGAGAGAGAGAGAGAGAGAGAGAGAGAGAGAGAGAGAGAAAGAGAGAGAGTCTTTTAGCTGAATTTGTATAGGTTTTTTGACCCTTTGTTTAACTTGGTGTCCCACAGTGATTCATGGAGCAGGTGGCATGTCTTTAGTTGACCCATTATTCCAACGTCTACTGGTCAAGGAATGCAAATCACAAAAAATACCAGTGATTTTCGATGAGGTGTTCTCTGGATGTTGGCGGCTAGGAGTGCAGGTTAGGTTGGATTTGAATTGTTTGGACCTCTTTGGTTACATGTGCAGGCTTTATCTTGCTCTTTGTTTTGTTTTCATGTCAGATGAGGGAACATATTTAATGAAACTTTATAATCATGCTAGAGAAAGATTTCTAATAGGGCTGTCCTTTTAGTGCTTTGAACGTGGTCGGAACGTTTCTATTCTCAGGGGGGTGGCCAGACAAATAGACCTAATATCCTCTTGTAGAGGAGGGGTAGGAGCAAGCAAATTTAGGTGGGACTAGGTGTTTTCTAGAAACTTTATAAGTGTAAGAAATTTCAGAGGGAAAGTTGAGCTTCAAATGGCAAAAGTTTAGAAAAGTCAAGGGGACAATGTTTGGTACATAATGTGGAGCAAGGTACAAATGTGTGGTGAGCAGAAACCTAATATTGGCATAGAAACATTTTATGAAACAATCTTGCAGCTAGTCAAAAGTGGAATAGAGGCTTGCTCGTTTCAATCAAGCTCACCCTCTCTCACCAATAATTGCAAAGGAGTTACTACATCTTTTGTTTGAATATTTTACAAGATGTACAGTGGAGACGTGAACATTCAAATGTACTTATCACAATGGAGACATGAACATTCAAATGTTAAGTGCCCAAACTTAAAGAAGAGTACATGTAGACACTACATCTTCACACAAGCTAAGGATTTTTTTTAAAAAAAACACTTAAATAATATTTTTTTTTTCAGAAAGGGGACTTCTATTAAGTATGAAAAAATTTTACAAAATGGAGATTTCACACCAAGTAAGGTGGAGATCTCAACCAATCAGGAGCCTTGTGTTGCCAATAGGGTCCCGAATGAGAGGACATGAAAAAGATAACAATGTCCCACTCTCTCATAAACTGGCGGCGCTTCCTTTCCGCAGCCCTCGAAGATCCCTGGTTTCTGGCCCAGGTAGCCATGATGGTGTGAATACTATCACTCCAAATCCTGCAAAGACACTGAGAAACAAGAACGGGAGTACCCTCAATGGCCTCGGTACACTTAAATAATTAACTCACAGTAAATAGCCCTGCTTAAAGCTACCATATGCATGTTAGATATGCTCTCTCTCAAGCTTGCCTCAACAACCATGGAGGAGAAATTGATACCGCAAGCCTTAATCCCTCGCTCTGAAAGGTGCTCACCTCTTTCATAATAAATGTACAGGAACTAGAAAAGATGTTTTGTCAGCAAGGCTGACAAAGTGGTCTACAAATTGTTGATATAGCTGTCTGATTGAGAGTCTGCTAATATTCCCCCTTTCCTTGCTTTGGTGTTATGGTTGCCATCTTCGCACATAGCAAAGATAGTTCCAAATCAGCCACAATATCTGTTCAATGAAAAAGCGGGAGAAAGACCAGCATGAGGGTATATAGTACATCGTGGCAAGGAGGGCCTAGTTCACTAACACAAGGGGAGATAGGTGTGCCCCATTACCTTTTGCGAATACTTGTAAGAAGAGGTGTAATTTGTTGTTTCGTTTATACATCCAGTCCCACGTGGCAGTCCAAATGCCTAACGATAGGATGTTGAATTTACTGCAGACCAGTCTCCTCTCGGAACTGGATTGTAATGGTGGATCAGCCAAAAGCTGAAGAATTTTCCGTATTTATCATAGCTGAGGCCATGCAATCGATCTGTACTGTTGCCACAAAACACAACACTTTCTCCTGAGTTCCTGCTAGTTAAACTGGAAACTTTATTGGCAGACTGTGGATCCAGCAGTTCTGCAGGGTCCTGTATGGAAAGCCACACTCTGTGGGGGGAAATCTTTAGTGCCATCAAGAAGTTTCACATGGTGATGTGTAGCAAGATGTAGTCATGATCTTAAGTTATGTATTCTCAAGATTTGCTGAATCAGTTGTCTATAAATGCGCATGCACATATTGTCTCTATTTGTAATAAAGGTGGGAAATGCACTTATCCCCCATCATGACCTTCAATTTGGTATGATTCACATACTTTATGTATTGCACATAACATCCTTAACAAAGGCGTTTTTGAAAATGAGGAGAATCGCGAAGTCCCCCCCTTTTAAGATTGTTCTATTACTTACCGCTAAAACAGCCATGATGGCTAAGTACAAACTTGTCCCCAAATGGGAAGTGGGAGTCAAGATGCATAGAAGGGAGGATGCTCTTCTCCTCCGGCTGGCCGCTCGGGGAGGAGGCTATCTCATACAATGGGTGGAGGGGGAAACAACTGCGCAACCACTATAAAAAATAAGGGACCGTGACGCTAGATCCTCAGGAAGGTCTCCTGGCGCTTCCGCATACGGTCTTAGCAATCTTGCATCTTCCCCCACTGGCCACGGAAGGAATAAATGATGTTGAGCCAGATGCGCCGGATGGACTCCGTTGGCGGGGTGAGGGTGCCCTTGATGACTTCATTACATCGAGGTCTCCAAATGTGCCATGCAGCAACACTGTTGCAAATCTCCCATCTCTGGCAACAACGTGGAGTCCAATGACATGTAGGTGGAGCTGCAACTGGCACTGCACTAATACGAAGGTGAGAGACGTGAAGGGCTAGTTCCCCAACCTCCTCCTCATACGGCATGATGACCGCAACCTCCGTGGCCCAAGCGATTGTGGCCCATGTAACAATACGGGTGGGGGCCTGATTCAGAGTGAAAATTGTTGGCCCAAGCTGGGGAGCTGTAGCTGTTGAACTAGGGTTTGGGACAGCACCACACACATAGTGAAGCACACACACAGCGTGAAGAGAATGAGTGATGCGAAAAAAGATTGCATTCGAATGAGTGGATTTGGAGAGTCAACTCCATAATATCAAAATACAATAAAAGTGGTAGTGTTCTCCCACTCCAGATATCCAAGGAAAAAAACCCAAAGGGAGAAAAGTGCCCTTGGTTAGCCCATGTTCACATGTGGCACTACTCATAGCATATATGCCAATAAATCCCCCCTGTAGTGGCAATGTGAACCTGTACAAGGTCGGTAGCAGATCACTCTCTGTAGGAGAGTAAGCCTAATGCTTTGCGGAAAGCTTCAAACTTCTCTCGAGGCAACGCCTTCGTGAATAGACCTGCAACATTGTCCTATGTAGAGCAGTAAGATAATAAGATCTCCCGTGCATGTATCCTCTCCCTGACATAATGATAATGAATCTCTATGTGCTTAGTACGTGCATGAAACACTAGGTTTTGTGCCACGGCTATAGCACTTTGATTGTCAGTGAGTATGGTGGTGGGTGTCTGTTGACACTCAGGAAGATTAGCCATCAATCTCCTAAGCCATACACAATCTGTTGTGTCTATAAAGGCTGCCCTATACTTAGCCTCACAAGTAGATGTCGCAACAGTGGGTTCAACCATGATATGCATGAATGCCCCAAAAAGAAACAATTCCCACTGGTGGATTGCTGGGTATTGTAGTCACCAGCCCAGTCTGAATCATTGTAAGCATGTAACTGCAAGCCGCCAGCCTGCCCCCTCCTGGGATATACCAAAGCAAGATCCAGGGAGCCCTAAAGATAGCAGGCCAATGCTTTGTACCTGGGCCGTGCATAAATTTGTTACATTGGGAAAGCCCAAACTGAATATCCAGGCTTGTGCCTCATAAGTATATGAGGTAGCCCACTGCTTGGCTGTAAACACTCGTATTAGAAGGCTCTCCAACATCATACATGCTCAATTTGAGCCCTGGCTCCACCAGAGTAGAGATGGGCTTACAATCTTGAAATCCAAATTTGTGCAAGAGCTTTTGAATGTACTTTGTTTGTTGTACATAAATCCCAACATATGTCAGCACAAATTGTATGCCCAAATAATGATGCAACAATCCCAAATCTGTCATCTCAAATGTCGTTTGCAATTCAGCTTTGAATGCTGAAATCTTCTCCATATCATTACCAGTTAGCAACATGTCATCCACATAAAGAATGAGCATAATCCAAGTGCCATGATGCTCTTTCACATAGAGGGTGCTCTCTGTCGGACTATTGCGAAAACCTTGACTAGTCAAATAAGTATGTATCTTCTCATACCAAGCTCGGAGAGCTTGGTTGAGACCATAAAGTGCTTTTCGAAGCTTGCGTACTTTGTTTTCATGACCATGCATCACAAAATCATAGGGCTGATTTACATAAACTTCTTCCTGCAAATCCTCATTGAGGAAAGTTGATTTTATGTCCAATTGATGCACTTTCCATCCATGATGGGCAGCCAATGCAACAACACATCTAACTATGGCCATACGAGAAGTAGGTGCGAAAGTCTCATCATAAACAATGCCCTTTTTTTGGGCATATCCATTGGCCACTAGCCTGGCCTTGTACTTGTCAATGGTACCATCAGACTTTCTTTTCAACTTGTATACCCACTTTGTGCCAATGGGCTTCTTGCTAGCTGGCAAGTCTACCAATCCCATGTGCTGTTTTTATGGATAGAATCCATCTCATTTTACATTGCTTTTACCCAATGCTCATCCTCATGAGCCTCTTCAAATGAATTTGGTTCATCTGCATCACAAAATGTACTCATGCAAGCAACATCTGCATGTTCTCTTGCATTACATGAACCAACCCGTGTCTTGCTACCAAGTGGAGCTGAAAGTTTGCTCTCCTGTAAAGTATGGACCAACCAACAAGGCATGACTCTAGCCTCTTCCGTTGCTATCCGCTCTTGCTCCACTTCTTCCTCTACATTTTGAGATGAATGAGCTCATTTATGGGCTGATTTTGAGCACCCAAATGCTGTGCATTAGGCAAAGTTGATGGCTGACCTGTTGTGCCATCAATTCCCAATTTCCCAATGGGAGAAGTCCTTCAAACATTTTAAGTGGGCCTAAAGGTGGTTGTCCAAAAAATTTAGCCAATGGCTGGTTTGAATTTTCAGCAAACACAATGATAAAAGAGAGGGTAGCCTTTACTGCCATTGTTGTAACCCACAAATATGCACTTAGCTGCTTTGTCATCAAGCTTACCTCGCAATTGCTGAGGTACATGTGCATAAGCTATACATCCAAAAACTGGTATTCAACTTTAGGTTTCCTTTCATGCCAAGCCTCATATGGGGTAATGGTTTTCAATGCTTTGGTAGGTCAATTTTTTTTTTAAATTTTCCCAAAAGAGATTTCTATTAAGTATGAAAACTTTACAAAATGGAGATTTCACACCAAGCAAGGTTGAGATCTCAACCAATCAGGAGCCCTGTGCTGCCAATAGGGTCCCGAATGAGAGGATGTGAAAAAGATACCAATGTCCCACTCTCTCATAAACTGGGCGTGCTTCCTCTCCACAGCCCTCGAAGATCCCTGGATTCTGGCCTAGGTAGTCATAAAGGTGTGAATAATATCACTCCAAATCCTACAAAGACACTGAGAAACAAGAACGGGACTACCCTCAATGGCCTCAGTGCATCTAGCCTTCGAGATATTCCATGCTGAGAAGCCAGCAATAATCTCCCAAGAACTGTCTAACCTCTGTGCCGGACGGACAAAGTGTGAAAGTGGCAAATCCTGAAGAGAACACTACCGAGTAACTCCTTGCCTAACCATAATGGCCAAGTTCTTGTCAGTCCCCTCGAACCTCAGCTGAGACCCAGACCGTGTCAACCAAATGATAGAACCAAAAGAAATGATAGCATCTCTCGTAATCCTACCAAAGAGGGGTGCAATCGCAGACCAAACCCCGTGTGCTTCCTTGCATTCCCATAAACAATGGTAAACTGACTCCGAAACTACTGCACATCTAGGGCATGCTGGGCAAGCACCAGTAAATAACAGACCTCTACTGATTGGTGGCCAGACCACCATGAAGGGAAACCCAGATAAAGGAGAAAATCTGTGGCTTCCTATAGGAATGCCACAATCTCCGCCAAAATACCCTCTGAATGTCAATCGAAATGCCGCAAGACTCCCAATGGGGTCTAAGAGTAGGGACACTCTGAATATGTCCCAAGATAAGATGTCTGGCATTCTGCACTGTATAACTGAAAAAAGGCATGCTTTTCAAAGGGTTACAAGCATCGTTCCACTCCCACTCATTCGGGTCCCAATGCAAATGTCTAATAGGGCAGCCACCAAACAACCAAAGGCTAACACTCTCTGTGATCATCCCTTGGGGGGGGGGGGGGGGGGGGGGGGGGGGGGGCAACAAAGACGTGCTTCCCTAACCTGCCAACAACTCTGACTGGACGAATCTGGGGGCCCTCAATAAGGTCTTGTACATCACATCTCTCCAGCTGCCATCCATCCTGTACAGAAAAAAAAGACCGGTACATCATCCTGCCGCCTAGGCAAGGAGATACCCATAATTTGAAGAGGAACACCTGTCCCAGAGAAAACTCCAAACCAAGAATGATGACGACCTTCCAAAAAAGATCCAGTAATCCAGTGGTTGGGAATGGCTGCATCAATCTGTGCAATCCTCCGGCTAGAGCCTCTCAAATGTTGTGTGAAATCCAATCTCTGCACCTCGGTAAGGCTCTGAAACCTCTTCCAAGCTAGGACTGTGGGGCATAGGGTCTCCCAGCCAGCCCAGAGAATATGCATAGCTGCCCCAAGTGGCCTACCATGCACATCTAAGATCAAATCATTCCACAGAATGGGCTGCATGTTAGCTTCCTTCCCTGAACGCAGGGGGATGTGTACCAAAAAACTTCTCAGGCAGTCCCAGACCCGTAGGAGGGACCTAACCAGGGGGGACGAAGGGGAGAGGTGAATTGCATTTGGAAAAATAAAGCGTGAGCTGAGAGTCCAGTCACCTCCGTGAACAGGGACACACTTCGTGATCTACTGCATGAGAAAGTCCTTCCACGACTCAGTGCCTAGAAGATAAACTCTAACAACGAGCTTACAGAGCAAAGCCTTACATTGCACCTCGGGGTCAGTGATATTCAATCCCCCTTCCTGCTTAGGCCTGATAGGGGTTTCCCAAGCAACTCTGGCCCTGGTGTGCATTTCCATCAACCCCTGACCAAAGAAAGTTCCGAATAAGGCGATGAAGTTGGCCAATGCAGCCCTTATGAAAAATTTAGCACGAAGCTATAAACCAAGTCGTGGCTAGCAAAACTTGGTTAACCTCCAAAGCTCTAGAGGCCAAGTCAAGCTTCCTCCTACTCCAGTGATGAAGTTTGCTTTTAATGCTTAAGAGCATTGGAGCAAACTGTTGTGCATGGGAGATGTCAACGCCCACCTGACAACCAAGGTATGTGGCAAAGCATCCTCTCTCAATCCAAGTAAAACCAACATCTGTACCCCAATCTGCAAGCGGAGAATCATTGATCCAAAAACCAACTGATTTATGCCAATTGATAGTAGCTCCTACTACCAAACAGAAGGCCTCCATGGCTGTCCGGAAAGCACATAAACAAGCATGTGAAGCCTCAAGGAACAATGCCGTATCATCTGCTAACTTAGAGTCCTAAAACTCTTCCTCCGTGCATAAAGGCACCCTGAGACCCACAACACCAGACGCAGCCCGAAGAAACCTGCTCCTAGCCTCAGCTACAATGAGGTACAGTAAAGGGGCGAGGGGACAGCCCTGCCTCACTGAATGGGAAATCTTAAAACGCTCACCGTGCCCCCCACAGACTAAAACAGTGCTATGAGCCTCCCTGTATAGGCAAGACACCCCATTGATCCAGTTTTGGGAAAACCCCATGTGTGCCATAGTGCCCTCCAAAAAATCCCAATCCACTCTGTCATAAGCTTTTTCAAAATCAAGAAAAAGAATAGCAAGAGGCTGCTGACTAGACTTTGCCCACTCGACAACTTCCCAGAAAGAAAAGATGTTATCAAATATACTCCTTCCTTGGAGGAACCCATGTTGGGTATCATGGATAGTCCTTCTGGAATCGGCTGCAACCTTATACTCAAGGCTTTAGCTAAGATTTTATATGCAGATCCAAGGAGGGTAATGGGCCTCCATCGCTTGATGTCAGTCTTGTCCCCACTCTTGGGGATAAGGTGAATCAGTCCCTCCGTGAGGTATGGCGGCATCATACCTGACATCCACATTTCCTGAAGGGCAGGAGTGATAGCATCTCCAATATGATCCCAAAAAAGAATAAAGAAGGCGGGAGAAAGACCATCATCCCCTGGGCATGAACCACTAGAAAGAGCACGCAGTGCGTGAAGGAATTCATCCTTCGAGAAAGGGGCATCGAGGGAGAAACACATAGCATCTGTAATGAGCCCGGGCATGCACTCCCAAACTTTCTGGCGTGCCACATCTCTCGAAGGAGAGGGCACCTCTGCAGTCAATAAAGACCGATATAAATCTGAAGCAATACCCCTTACCTTATCAGGCTCAATCTAAATCTCACCCTGTGAATCTTGCAAATTCCTCACAGAATCCCTGCTATGGGAAGGCATGTGCGCTGAAAAAAACTCTTTGCTGCATCTGCCACCCATCTGAGTCCAAAAAGCCTCTTTCGCATGAAACGCGAACTCAGCCCTCCTGTCCATGGCCAATTGCAGCTTTGCTCTAACTGTGGTCAAGAGGTCTGTAATCCAAGACGCATGTGGATGCTTTTCATGTTTTCTTTGAAGAGTATCCTACGCCTAATAGCTCTCTCCTTTTCCACAGCCTCCTTCTTCTTGGACAAGGTAGCGCTATGATAATGATGGTTGGTCCTCTCAAGAGCCAACGCAATATTATGACTAGGATCAAGACCATCACAAGATCTCCATCTCTCTCTAATCACAAGGGAGATGTTAGCATCTAGATAAAGAGAGTTAGGGATACTGACACGGGGAGAGGCAGAGCGAGCCCCAGGGTCCCTGAGACAAAACGACGGGGCAATGATCGGGTTTGGTGGTGCCAGGCATAATAGCAATGGTGCCTCCTCTGTCTAGGGACCAATCATCCACGTAAAATCTGTCTAGACGTGCAAAGATGCTCTCATTCCCGCTCCTGCAGTTATGCCAAGAAAAAGATAAGGAGTTTGGCCTTCTCTGGAAGTCATCCTTAGTCTAGCAATCCCTGCCAAAGAAAGAGAGCGTGAACCTCTCCCATGAGGCTCGCTCCAAAGGGTGTAAACCCCCTTCCCGTCCACCCTTCTTGTCAGAAGGTTGCTCAACCATATTGAAGTCTCCTCCCACTATCCAATGAACTTGGGGAATCACATTTGTAATGGTGTCCCAAAAGGCCACCCTTTGACCTCTTACGTTAGGTGCATAGATATTCAAGATTCCCAATTTCTGACCCTCATGCATGATCAAGATCCACTGCGCTCTAGCAGGGATGATAACACTGTGCCCAATAACATGAGGCATAACAAATGCTGCCACTGAAATGCAAACACCCCCTGTGGTCCCAACAGCCGAGGACCAGAAGGTGTGGCTAGAAAGCATCTTACTAGTTTTGCCACACTGAGGTCTATCCAATTTGTGTTCCTGCAACAAAAGTACATCCATAGACCCTCCTGTAACAGCAGGGTGAAGCTGGTCCTTCAGAAGGCGCTTCCTACCACGGGTGGGAAGCCCTCCAAGGCTCTGAACATTCCATGAGACGATTCTCATGGAAGAGAAGAGGGTTTGACCCCCGATCTAAGAAGACGATGGGCAGCGTGAGGATGCCTCTCATAATGCTGGAGGACGGGATAATCCATGTGTCCTTGTCTGAGGCCCTTCACAGTACCTGCATATGTACGAGAAACCTGTGCGCCTTGCGAGGCATCAAGGGCAATGGCATCATGTTGAAAATCTTGCAATACATGATCCCCACTGGGCTGAACATCCTGCATATCGCCCCCTCCAAGTAGAGAGGACTCCAAAAAATCATCGTGATGATCTGATATATCATCTCCTTGCAAAGAAGCATGAGCTGATACATCCCTTTGCCCAGAAACATCATCTATCTGAGGTACAAGATCCGAGGAGGTCTTCCCATCAATCGCACCAGTGGGGCGGGCGTGAGAGATAGCTTGCCACACTTGGCGGACTGTAGGACGGGAAGGATCCAAGGGAGGTGGCGCCTGAGAAGCACGCTTTTTCGAGGCCTCCTACGACCCCGAGCCCGAGGGCAATCTCGAGCAAAGTGACCGTGCTGGTGACAAACCCGGCATTGATCGGGTTTACCTGCAATCTCCATACATTTCTTCAAAAGACCACCAGGGCCCGGAAGCAAAACATAGTCCTCAAAGAGCTCACAGTCATGGGCAAGAACCATGACCCTGGGGACAACATCCGCCGAGGTAGTGACCACCTGGGCAGAAGATGTCGGCAAAGCGTGGAGGGGGGGCACTTGAAGAACAAGCCCAAAGGCGGACCCGATGGCCTCTAGCATTTGGCAATATGCGCGAGGAAGACCTGGGAATCTGAGAGTAATCGGGAAACAGTTCCGGTCTTCCTCAACAGGGTCAAAATAGCTGGAGCAGGGAAGAAAAAAAACCTTCCTCAGGCCCAATGGCAAAGTGCTGCCCTTCAGAACCTCTGAGGCTGCGTCCTCGGAATCAAAATCCACTTGGAAGAAACCTCTTCCAAGCAACCTGACATCTCGAAAGTGTGGAGCAAGGTCGGAATGCAGAGCCGCCAAGACCCAATCCCGAGCCCGGAGACGGGAAGGGTGAGATCCAAAGATTCTGGCAATGAGGGTCGTTTTGGAGTCTTTCTCGGTTTCGGCGAAGAGGACCATGAGCTCGGCTTCGGAAAAAACAATGGTTCGCCCGGCCGAGGGAGAATGATTAGCCATGATGCTAATTGAAGAAAAGGGTGACTTGAACCTGGATGAGGGGCAATCCGAACCAAGGGGAAGAGGCAGGCAAGGAGGCAAAGGAAAGGGAGGGTGGGAAAAAAGAGAGAAAAAAAGAACGAAAAAAAAGGGAAGCAAGGGGAGGGGAGCTGGACACACAGGCGAAGGGAAGAGCTGCGCAGAGAAATGAGGCGGAGGAAGAGGGAGGGTTGACCAGTGAGGTAGGATGGGAGGCGGAGGAAAGATGGCGGGCAGAGGTAGGGACGAACAGTGGAGGAGGATAGATGGGAGGCGGAGGAAGGATGGGGCGACATTGGCACAGAGGCGGAGTGGCGCAGGGGAGCTTACAGGCAGGGTTCGGGGAGCTTACACTGTCATTCGCTTTTTCTTGTGCCAAAACAGTTTTCAAAAATATCTTTGGTAGGTCAATTCAACACATGTGTAGCACACATTATTGCCTGCATCCAGAATTTGTGAGGCAAGCCTTTGCCTTTAACCATGCATCTAGCCATTTCCATCAAAGACCTGTTCTTTCTCTCAGCAACACCATTTTGCTGAGGAGAATATGCCATTGTGCATTGATGCTTTATGCCTTTTTCTGCCATAAAAGATTTGACAGCAATGGACATGTATTCCCCTCCTTGATCTGGACGGAGGGTGTGCACTTTTCAACCTGTTAGATTTTCAGCTTGTACCACAAAATGCTGAAAACATGCAAATACATCAGATTTTTCTTTCAAGGGATACACCCAAGCAAATATGGAGTAGTCATCGATAAAGGCTACAAAGTATAGATGCTTTCCAATAGATGGTGTCTGCATAGGACCACACACATCACTGTGCACAAGCTGTAATTTCTGGACAGCCATTGTTGATCCATCTTTTGGGAATGCATTTCTGTGCATCTTACCCAATATGCACCCTTCACATACATGTTTTGGTCTGAGTTCTACATGAGGCATGTCTTGTACCAGTTGATGCCTTTGCAATAGCATCAAACTGCGATAATTCACATGCCCAAACTTGGCATGCCACAATTCTACCTCTTGCACGGCAAGTGTAAGAGTGGTAAGCACATGGGCATCATGCTCTCTCTTGTCAAACTTGTCACGCTGATATAACCCATGGTACAATGTGCCGGAAGTGACCAATGTGTAGCTAGCCACCTTCACGCTCTTTCACTGAGCATCTGTCATCCTCAAAGCTCATTGCATATCCTCTTTTTGCAAAAGAGGAGATGGACAACAAGTTCTTCTTAATCCCAGGCACATACAATACATCTGGAAGACATAAGTCTGCACTATCTGTTGTTGTGAGGATCACCTCACCAACAACTTGAACTCGAGAAGAAGAATTGTTTGCATATGTTACCCATTTGCCTTCAGGGGCAGCCATAAGCTTCTTAAACAAATTCCTCTGTGAGGTAATGTGTTACTGTCAAATTACCATGTGTCATGTCTTCATCGACACTGAGAGACATATGCTTTAATGATGCATCATAACTGCAAGTAAGAAAAGTCCACTCATTGTGCACAAGATTTACTGATGCATCATCTTTTGCTGTGGTGATGAAGAAGAATCTACAGCCATTCTGCAAGCTGCTTTCTGCACTCATTCAAACAATGACCCGGCTTTTTGCAGTAGTGACATTTGCCCTTTTTCTTGGGCTTGCTTGCGTCAATTTTAGCCTTTTGTGAAGGTTGTCCCAAATCAGCCTTTGGCTGATAATTGCTTTTGGCCTTTTCTTTGCTCTTGCCTTGGGCAACAAAAGCCCCATCACTGCCACGCATGACGGAAGTTTTGTTCTTCCGATTCTGCTCCTCCTATACTAATAAGGCAACCAACTCTTCAAACAAGATTGGTTTCGGGTTCCTCCACATAGATAGAGTGAGCGATGTGTGGAAGTTCAAATAAGTTTCTGGCAGTGATGATAGTGTCTTGGCAACCAGTTCCTTTTCAGAAATGACCTCATCAATATTGAGCAATTGCTCCCAAAGATCCTGGATCTGTGTAAGATGATTAGTCATACTGTCACCATCATTCATGTCCAAGTTCTTAAGTTCCTTCTTGAGATATTGTCATGACCCTGTGTTTTTCTCTGGACAAGATGTAGATGTGCACGGGGACATGGTGGACAGTGTGAATGGCATCAGGTTGGAGTGAAAGATGGAAGCCCATGTGTGGATAACCCCATGTGTGAAAGGGGGCAAAGAGACATTAATTAAAAAGGTTTCAAAACCTTAGGAGGCCACTAAGCAATATTTAGAGGTTACACCACTTTTGGAGCCACACGACTTTCTTCTCCCTCTCTCTAGCTTTTTGGGAGTAGGCGTGCATATGGGCTGCGTGGAGAAGAGCAAGTCGGCTGCTGCAGGTTTTCTGGATACTGGTCCTGGAACAGGCCGTACAGCACTGTACGGACAGCAGGTACAGTGTATGGCTGCTGCAGGTACAGGCTGCGCAGATCAGGCTGCTACAGGTACAGGCGGCGCAGGCAGGTCAGGTGGCTGCAGTTGCACTTTCAGGCGGCGCAGGCAGGTGTACGACTGCATGCATATGTGTACGGACAGGTACAGCTGGTACAGGCGGCTGCTGTACGACAGCTGATACAGGAGACAGCTACACACGATTTGGTACGGGTGGTTGCTGGTGTCGACCTGTTCGGATAGGTGGTTGCAGGCGTGTGCTTTTTGGAGGACGCCGTGCTTTTGTAGAAAAGTAGACAGAGGCTGGTTTCTCTGGACATAAAGGTGAACAAGGGCTGGTTTTCCATGAACATAGACATCATGTCGATGGCGTTCAACTGATGGAACTTTCAGCTTCTCTTTGCTTTGATTCAGGACTGTTTTGGGACAGTTTATGGGCTGTTTTTGTTTGGTCGCAAATTCAGCCATGTGCTTGGGTTTTTGGCTGCAAGTACAGGTCATGTGGTTATGTTTCTTGGCATGGGAGTGATGCAAGCTCGCATGGCTGCGTGCTCATGGAGCAGATTGTTTTCTTCCTGCTAGAAAGGAACAGTGGGACCTACAGTTATGGGCATCTCTATGTTGCCAGATGTTTCATGAGGGAACAGGTGACTAGATGTATGCCGTTGTTGGCGAAGAGACATGTTTTGGGTTTCTCCAGGAGATAGGTCACATGCAGGCAGAAGGTACAGGAATGGACACATGTTTGGTACAGCCTTGCTACTGATAGGACAAGGGATAGGGAATCCATGACAGAGATGGATAGTACCCTTGGAAGGTAGAGAGGGTTTGTACAGGTGTGTCAACTGTATGGTATGCTATGCTGTGATGCGAGTTCTCTTTTGAGAGACAGTTTGGGAGACTGTGTTGTGATGCAGAAGCACTGGATGTGTCAGGGTGTGATGCTGTTCATAGTGTGAGAGGCTATGGATGGATGTGGCAGCCTTGATCTTGGGAGAAAGCTTCTGTATGCAGACTCTATGTGAAGGGTCTTTTGATATGAACAATGGCTGGACTTGTTTGTGGATGCCATGTGGACAAGAAGCCAGATGCAGGTTCTTTGCAGGCTTCAGGAGTTCTACTGGGACGGCTGAATTACCAGCCTTATATTGTAATCAAAGCTCTTATAATCAATTAAAGAAATACCGCAAGGGGCGCCACTGCGATTTGGGGCCAATCGGTGTCCGTGTACTTTTTGCAGGAGCACTCTAGCTCCCCCTGTTTGTTTTCCTTTTCTAGGTCCTCAATGGTGTTGAAGTGTTTTATGTGCAAATGTTTGTTCCACCGCCCTTTGGTTTCTGAAGGCCGGTTTACAAGGTTCCGTTGCCGGGACACATCGTCGACTTTCTCAAGGAGGCGAGTCCGTGGTTGCTTTGGTCGGGACAATCGCCAACTTTCCTAAGGGGGCGAGCTCGTGGTTGTCTCATGAGAGTCACATCAAAAGCTTCAACATGAGGAAAGTGAAAAGAAAGTGCAGGACACAGTACAGGATTTTGTGTTTTTGCCTATATGAGGTGAAGAGCAAGAGCTGAAGATGAAGTTCAGGAGAAAAGACACCAAGGACAAGAAGTAGTCGGCCAGGAACAAGAAGCAGTTGAAGTGTTATGGTGCAGGAGATGCGTTGAAGGCTATGGCTTTCGACAGTTTGTCACCAGTGGTATCTTCATAGAGGCTTCATGGGTTCGGAAGACAGTTTCTTTCTATGTTAGTGGTGATCTACTATGCTTCATCGAGGACTTGTGCTTACCACTTGGGGTGGAGTGCAAGCAGGTTTTGGGTGCCTGACGATGTATCAGATGAGGCTCAGAGGGAAGTGGAGGAACTTGACGAGGTTCTTATTCCTGAGCTTATACTGGCACATCAGGAAAGAAAGGTACAGGGTAAGGTTTCCCATCGCTATCCTGTGAAGTTCAAGAGCTGTTCACTGATGGATACAAAGTGGATGGAGGAGGTTCACTGATGGATGCGAAGTGGATGGAGGAGGGTGACTTAGCAGATTCACCTCAGGAGTTGCAGCTTTATCTTGATGCCTATGAGTTGGAGTCGACTCTTGTTACGGCTCATTCAGGTTCAGCAGAGCATAGGTCTGGAGCATTGCCTGACGCTCAAGAGGGGGGTAGCACCTCCGCTCCCTTGTTACAGACAGGCTCAATTATTATCTAGGAGTCGCTTGGTGACATCTTTGTATTCACCCGAAGGTACTGAGGCTGACAGTACATCTGCTTATGGGACTTCTATGATATTGTGTACTAGTCACAGGAGATGGTGGTTGAGTATGGTTCACAGTCGCGCGCACCTGGAACTATAACTCCAACTATGGATAACTCTATGGAGGACATAAGTCTTGCGAGCAGTCCTAGAGTTGGTTTGGTTCATGGAAATATGGATCGAACTCTGTTTGTGCATGTATGCATACACTTTTTGAGGTAGAGGTATTTTTGTATTCTGGTGCCATTGGATCCTGGTATCATTGAGAATACATTGGGAAATACTCTGCATTGTGTCATCTGCTGCACGTATGTTGGTATGATACATCAAGTGCCTTATTATGTCATGGATGCACCATTGGGTGTAACTCCTGCGGGATGGCCATGAGACATATGTGGGAAAGTACTTGGTCGATGTAGTGTTTGGATGCATTGAGTGCTTGCATATGCTCATGTTGTACCATCAGTCTTTGGTCTTGCGGGATGCCCATGGGCGTAAGGCTTGCGAGCAGCCCTTAGACTGTTACTTTGGAGTAGGTAGAACATTTTGAGGAGCATATTGTTTGCGAATGCATGTGTGTGTCATGCATATGTGCCATATGTAGAATGATGCATGGTTTTGTTTTTGGCTAACACAGTTAACGTGTTTCCATTTGGTTTTAGACTTTTGCTGTAGGTTCTGAAGGAACAAGCAAGAGGACAGTGTGGCTTATTGTGCAGGATGATTGTTTTATCATCCAGATGCATTGGAAGGCCATTGTTTTTACCATATGGGATATTTTTACTCATAAGATGCTTTACTGTGCCATTGAGTGCAATCGAGGACGCTTGCCATTTTTCAAGAGGGGGGTATGTCATGACCCTGTGTTTTTCTCTGGACAAGATGTAGATGTGCACGGGGACATGGTGGACAGTGTGAATGGCATCAGGTTGGAGTGAAAGATGGAAGCCCATGTGTGGATAACCCCATGTGTGAAAGGGGGCAAAGAGACATTAATTAAAAAGGTTTCAAAACCTTAGGAGGCCACTAAGCAATATTTAGAGGTTACACCACTTTTGGAGCCACACGACTTTCTTCTCCCTCTCTCTAGCTTTTTGGGAGTAGGCGTGCATATGGGCTGCGTGGAGAAGAGCAAGTCGGCTGCTGCAGGTTTTCTGGAGACTGGTCCTGGAACAGGCCGTACAGCACTGTACGGACAGCAGGTACAGTGTATGGCTGCTGCAGGTACAGGCTGCGCAGATCAGGCTGCTACAGGTACAGGCGGCGCAGGCAGGTCAGGTGGCTGCAGTTGCACTTTCAGGCGGCGCAGGCAGGTGTACGACTGCATGCATATGTGTACGGACAGGTACAGCTGGTACAGGCGGCTGCTGTACGACAGCTGATACAGGAGACAGCTACACACGATTTGGTACGGGTGGTTGCTGGTGTCGACCTGTTCGGATAGGTGGTTGCAGGCGTGTGCTTTTTGGAGGACGCCGTGCTTTTGCAGAAAAGTAGACAGAGGCTGGTTTCTCTGGACATAAAGGTGAACAAGGGCTGGTTTTCCATGAACATAGACATCATGTCGATGGCGTTCAACTGATGGAACTTTCAGCTTCTCTTTGCTTTGATTCAGGACTGTTTTGGGACAGTTTATGGGCTGTTTTTGTTTGGTCGCAAATTCAGCCATGTGCTTGGGTTTTTGGCTGCAAGTACAGGTCATGTGGTTATGTTTCTTGGCATGGGAGTGATGCAAGCTCGCATGGCTGCGTGCTCATGGAGCAGATTGTTTTCTTCCTGCTAGAAAGGAACAGTGGGACCTACAGTTATGGGCATCTCTATGTTGCCAGATGTTTCATGAGGGAACAGGTGACTAGATGTATGCCGTTGTTGGCGAAGAGACATGTTTTGGGTTTCTCCAGGAGATAGGTCACATGCAGGCAGAAGGTACAGGAATGGACACATGTTTGGTACAGCCTTGCTACTGATAGGACAAGGGATAGGGAATCCATGACAGAGATGGATAGTACCCTTGGAAGGTAGAGAGGGTTTGTACAGGTGTGTCAACTGTATGGTATGCTATGCTGTGATGCGAGTTCTCTTTTGAGAGACAGTTTGGGAGACTGTGTTGTGATGCAGAAGCACTGGATGTGTCAGGGTGTGATGCTGTTCATAGTGTGAGAGGCTATGGATGGATGTGGCAGCCTTGATCTTGGGAGAAAGCTTCTGTATGCAGACTCTATGTGAAGGGTCTTTTGATATGAACAATGGCTGGACTTGTTTGTGGATGCCGTGTGGACAAGAAGCCAGATGCAGGTTCTTTGCAGGCTTCAGGAGTTCTACTGGGACGGCTGAATTACCAGCCTTATATTGTAATCAAAGCTCTTATAATCAATTAAAGAAATACCGCAAGGGGCGCCACTGCGATTTGGGGCCAATCGGTGTCCGTGTACTTTTTGCAGGAGCACTCTAGCTCCCCCTGTTTGTTTTCCTTTTCTAGGTCCTCAATGGTGTTGAAGTGTTTTATGTGCAAATGTTTGTTCCACTGCCCTTTGGTTTCTGAAGGCCGGTTTACAGATATGCAACCCTGGCCTCATTCTTTGCTTGATACATGGTTTCAAATACATCCCAAGCTCATCGTGAGGTCTTGCAAGACCTAATATGCGGTATGATTGATCGCTTTACTGATAAAGCAATCAAAGCCATCGCTTGGGCATCACAAGTATCCCATCTCTTCTGCTCCTGTGAGGGAGAAGTAGGTATTGCAGCTTGTTGATCACCACGGCCAGGTGTGTTAGGTGCTATATGTCAGCAAGGCGTACATCTTCACCTTATACATAACCCCATAAGCCTTTTGCCACAAGAAGGTTTCTGACCATGAAACTCCAAAGGGAGTAGTTATTGCCATCAAATTATAAGTTGGCACGAAACTGAAGATCCTGCCACTTGGCACCACCATTAGCATGATATATGTAGTAATAGACGAAAGATGTAAACGTGCTCATGAACTCATCGCGTGCTGAATGGTGCTCCACTATCTATAATCTCCTCGACCATCCATATGTCACATACTCATATTGTCGTCATGTCACCACCTCGGCCATCAAGGAATCCTCCTCGAACAAGTGAAGCATGGCCAAGCTGCCACATGAGGTACATGTCCCCACCATGACACAAGCCATCCGATGGTACACGACATCCTCCTAGTAGCGAGTGAATAAAATCCCTCAGGCTATAAGGCACCGCCCCCCCCCCCCCCCGGATGCACTTCTTGGAAAAAACCCCCGAATATATCGGTTGTAGTCCTAATCATAATGCTGAAATCTCTTTACCAAGAGATATGCAAACACGCTCAACCAAGTATGCTGTAAAAAGCTCCTGCAGGGAAAACCCAATGCATCGGAGTGCTATGCCAGGCAATCATAGATTCCTGAGCTAACTTTTTGCCTCAATACAAGGCTGCAATAAATGTTTGGAGTGTCCTCACAACACAAGCAATGCAGATCTCTGCACAATCAATGCATAAATATCCAATCAAGGCTTGTAAAATGGAAAGCCCCAAATTTTTGTACACCAGAGAGCGGAATGATGTGCTAATTGCACACAAATGCGAAAAGCCCCAAATTTTAACTAATGCCTTTCATGTGAGTCTACTTAGACCTTTCTGTGGGGATGTGCCTGAGGATATTTCAGATGAGGCTCAGTCGGTAGTGGAGAAACTTGATGAGGTTCTTATTCCCGAGCAAATACTGGCACATAAGGAAAGAAAGGTATGAGGTAAAGTTTCCCGTCGCTATCTTGTGGAGTTCAAGAACTATTCAGCGACGGATACGAAGTGGATGGAGGAGGGTGACTTAGCAGATTCACCTCAGGTATTGCAACTTTATCTTGATGCCTTTGAGTTGGAGCCGACTCTTGCTATGGCTCATTCAGGTTCAGCAGAGCATAGGTCTAGAGCATTGCCTGATGCTCAAGAGGGGAGTAGCACCTCTGCTCCCTTGATACAGACAGGCTCAAATGTCATCTAGAGCTCGCTTGGTGCAGCTTCTATCTCACCCAAAGGTACTGACAGTTGACAATACATCTCTGCTTATAGGACTTCTATGATATGTGTGTACTAGTCACATTGGATGTTGTGGTTATGTATGGTTCACAATGGTACACAACTTGGACTATTAGTGCACCATTGGCTTGCAGTGAATGTTGCTACATATGCATGGCTCAGAGAGATTGGGACGCTGATCTTGCCATATTATATTGTGCTTTTCACTTTTAGTTGGATCACATGGCTGATATCTTACTGTATTGGGCAGCCTTCGTTATCAGTATGGTTCTGCTTTGGATGTCTTGTTGTATCACCAGGATGCAAACGAGGATGCTTGCCATTTTTGAAGAGGGAGGTATGTCACGACCTTGTAAAATTGTGCAGCGTATGTGTGAGCATGGTGGTTGGTGTGGAAGACATATTTTTAATGTTCACACTTGGGGCAAGAGTGACATTAGGAATTAATCAGGTCTTTTTTTACATAATCCCATGTGGGGATAAAACCAAAGGAAGGGACAAAGGTTTAAAACCTTTAAAACAAAAGAAAACCCTTTGAAGGGAATCGTGGCCCTTTTTAGGGGAAGCCCACGCTATTATTGGGGGTGGCTTTTTGGAGAGTCGGGCTGCAGAAATACGTGGGTGGTTTTTCTCTGAAGAGGCTGGTCGCTTGAAGATACACGGGCTGGCTTTTTCGTTGGAAAACAGGCTGCTCGGCTGGGCACATAGAACTGCATGGTAAACTCTCTCACACGCTTGTGTGAAGGGCAGGGCAGGAGATACAGAGGCACACAGGCGACCGGCTGGTGCTGCAGGATAGCAGGCGCACAGAGCTGGGGGTGCTGTCTCTCTTTCCTTTGCCAACAAGCGGGCTGGGCTGCTGGCTTTTCCCACGCTTCTCTCGTGGAAGACAGTGGACAGCAGGAGGGATGCTGCATTGGTGCCTTTGACTTGGGTCGATCGATTTGAAAGAAGATTCTATCAGTGTTTTATTGAAGATTCACTATTGGAAACTTGATTTCAGTTACTTTTGAGCCATGTTTTGGTGGAAGGAAGCTCTATCTTGAAAAATTAGGTCTGAAGATCTATTTATATGTTACTTTAGGCTCTTTCCTGAAGGGGAGAGGATTAAACACACTCTTTTAAGACAGTAGTGCAACGTCCTCTCTGTGAACCAAATTGAATTTTTCTTTTGTTCGTTAATTTGATATGCGATTCAGTATCAGTGTAGAGTATCTGTATCTGCCTAGTATGGCTGATGCAAGCTGAGAAGTAAAAGAAAACCCAGGAGGGACCAGCCTGGTTGTTCTGTTTCAGAATGTTGTGTTCATATTTAGTACACATGTATTCACATATGAACATATATGAATGGACACACAGCATGCTTGATTGCAACATCGCGTGTTGTAGCTGCGGTGCTAGTTTGGAAAGTGGTGCGGAAGGGGTGCAAGTTAAGAAATAAAAGAAAAGCCATAAAGGGGGACTATCCCGATTGTTCTGGTCTGGAGTATTGAGCCAGAATGTTATGTTCAATTTTAGTACACATGTATTCACACATCAACATATACGAATGGACTCATAGCACCCATCATTGCACCATTGTGTGTTTTAGGGGTGGTTCTAGTTTGGGAAGTGGTGCGGAAGGTGTACAAGCTGAAAAATAAAAGAAACTCCATAAAGGGGGACCATCCCGATTGTTCTTGTCCGGAGTGTTCTGCTCAGTTTCACTACACATGTAGTCACACATGAACATGTATGATTGGATGTATAGCATGCTTTATTGCACTGTTGTGTGTTTTGAGGGGCGGTGCTGCTTTGTGAAGTGGTGCAAAAGACTTTTGTAGAGGCTTTTATAGCCAGTGGGCATGGTTGGGAAGTGGTGAGAATGCAAGTACTGGTAGGATAATCATTGTTCTTCTCTTTGTGCCTTTTTAGAAGTTATATTAGAATAGTTCCCCTCTTCTTTTCTTTCAAATTATTTGGCTTTCTCCTATGTTATACTAGCCTTTTCAAGGAGTTTTATTTTTTCTTTCAAATTATGGTCCATTCACAAGTTTGGATATATTTGAGGATGTGTAGCATAGTTGTCAAAGGGTCGCAACATAAGGAAAACACCAACCCCCAACACAGAAAGGGATCTCAATGCCACGTCATTATGCCTCACCACAGAGTCGTTTTATTCTAGGACAGGCCCAGAGGCATGAGTAGGATCAAGTTGGTGAATGTGCAAGGTTACAGTATGAGGAAGATTGTCAAAGGTGTACCACAATGGCAATGGCATATCTAGGCTTAACAATGGTGCTCATTATCTCTTTATTGATAACTATGTTGGATCGTAATTTCTTAAGGACAAGCTTAATGTGATAAATCGACATAGCCTTTTCCAACTTGCCAGCCAATGCTTTCTGACATTGTTGTCAGTGGGTTGGATCAAGTTGGGATGCAAGAGTCTAAAAGGGGTTGGCAACTGCATGCAACATGTCATAAAAGTATGCTCGATCAAGTTTTCCTGCTGTATGTTCGTTGTCTAAATTTCTATCAAATGGGACTTGTATTTGGTGCCCTTGATTCCTTTAAGTGCTAGTTTGTTTGTTTTATCAGTGTGGTTTTGTTGCAGTCGTGTGCAGAATATCTTGATTGTACCCCTGATATAGGGTGTTATTCAAAGCTTTTGACTGGAGGAACCATTCCATTGGCAGTAACGCTTGCTTCCTCTTCCGTATTTGAGTCATTCAAAGGGCATTCTAAGGTATGAAGAGTTTTCTTAATGTCAATTCAGGTGTGTCATTTTTGCAATTGAAAGTGAATGGAGAAAGCTTAATATAGCCATTATAACTGTTGTAAGTTATTTTTACACATTGTGGTGGTTATGCGTGTATGCTGTCTTCTGTGGTGGGTAAGGCAGGTTTGGCACACAAGGCATCACTGAATTTATGATTGTGTAGCATTAGATAATTATTATTTTGAAGTCCTCGTGGGTGAGAATATTGTTTGTTGGAGGACTTGCTGTTCTTGTAGTCTACATTCCTTATTTTTTCTCCTGTTGCAAAGCATTGAATCTGAGAGCTCTGAAAACTTGAGGGGAGAAGAAAGATGGTTAATCTGAGAGGTCTTTGCATGGACATAGGAACTCTGATGACCTACAATCACATCATAAAATGTGTTTCGGTGTAAGAACTTGTTTTTCAGAATCCCATTGTGATACCAATTGCTGAACTTAATGACCCGCAAGTACTCCTCTCCCTTGTTGAGTCATGCAGGGTGCACCAAATCTTGTTGCAAGTCTAGTAGTCGCACTACCTGACAATCCTGTGGAGATGAGTGGAGTCCTTCTCATGTGGTGAAGCAGTTGCTAGGAGATGGCGGACAACTATCCAAGGTTGGAGCGTTGAAATTCTTTCGGACCTTTTGACTAGGCTGGTGTCTGCCCTGCATGCTTTGGTGCAGGGTGCTGAGGTGGAGGCTTAGGTTACGGTGGGTGGGATTTCAGCCATTTGCATGTGTTGTGGTTTGCCTTAAAATCTCTAAAAAGATATCCATTCTGGTGGAAAACAAAGGTGAAAGGCCTGTTACCTCCGTTGTCGAGTAGCAGTAGGAAGATGAGCCATTTGGCTTTTGTTGTAGGACATGATCACTTACCTATGAGGGTCCTGAACAAGAATTCTGACATGCGGTACTCCATCACTATCATCTGTCGGTCAGCTGAGGTTGAAATGGTACTATGGTTGGCTGAATGTTTACATAGTGGTGGTGGACATAGTTTGAAATGGAAAAGTGATAGGAATAACCAAATAGCATGCAAAAATGTGAAGTACAAGGCTTTCAGTGTGGGGATCTCTTTTCAGCTCTTCTTGTGTTCTTACGTTAAAAAAAATCAAAAGTATAGAAGAGAAACTAGCTCTAAAAATATCATATAAGAGCTTATAAGAGTTGCATGAAGAAATCATGACTTCTGTAGGATGGTTTTCTTAGATTTCTTTTCAATAATATACAGCTTATGAAAGCTGCATACTGAGTTCACATTGCACATGATTATGAGGTTCTAACATAGTGAAAATCTACTATGCATGGTAAAAAACCGGGTGTCTTCTTTCTTGTCCACACATAGTTCTACAAAGTTCCTGATATTTTCATGTTTATGAGCACTTATATTGCTTTCTATTCTTCTTGATGTTGGTCTTGGAGTTGTTCTTGACACTACTTTACTTCTTGTATTCCCACCAAGCTTACACAACATTTGGTGTTAGAGCATAGTTAAGCCCTGAGTAAAGTGAGGTAAATAGTGGAAGACAAAGAGATGGAGATCAGCAAATTCCTCAAACTGAAATCCCTTTTATTAGAATTCAATAGAAATCCAGCAGCTGCCCTATTGGAAGGCTTTCCATCTGCAAGCATTTGCACTACATTTTGTGGCCCAACAGCTTGCATAGCAACATCCCACATTTCAAAAAGTGTTGCAGCTGATTTGCCTGCTTCTGAGCTATCCATAGCCTTCATAAGAAGGATTTTCCCCTGCAATCTCCAAGAATCCCTTGGACTCCCTGCGTGCAACCAATGATACCCCAAAGCTTGCCCACTCATCTCTGATGTGTTGCATTGATGCTATGCACAAGGCAGTCTTTTCCCCATCCAACAATCTCCTACAAATGTCATCATATATAAGATGGCCCTGCTGCTACTGTGGCAGCCGTTATCTCGCGATGGGCTGAGGTACGAACTGCTTGAGAGGAAATAGAAAAAGCGAGCAATTGCTGCATCGGCCTTTGCCTTCAAACCTGGCTTCCATGCATTCTCCAATGTGCCTTGCACATGAGCTTCATGCTTGTTTCACCCTCTACCACTTGTCTGTGAACATCTGCCTGGGACATAGCAGAAGTGCCAGCACGTGATGTAATGGGTGTAGTGCTCACTCCAGAAGGGTGAGAAAAACGTAGATGCTAAAGGAGGACTTGCTTTTTGAAAAAGAGAAGGCCCTGGTCTGTATGATTGATTTTGGATTTTCTTGTTGGCTTCGGTAGCTGCCAATGTTTGGTACTCCAGCAACTTAGCTGGCAGTACTCTTTTGCAATGCGTACTCTTGTAAAGTTGTGGATTGTCCCCATGATGCTTAATTATCACCTGGAGCCATGATACCTGCACACAATTATTGAGAAGTAGGAGTCAAACTCCAATGTAACATGGGAGAAGTAGGAGGTCACTGCTAAGGGTCGGACAGATCAATTCTGTTAGTGTTTGCTTGGGTAGCAAGGTGCACAATGTGGACTAACATGTCGTCTGTCTGCTTGCTCAAGGCACTCCCACTCCTCCAAGAAAAGAGTGGGAAAACAATGACAATGTAAGGCTCTCGTACAGGGATGGCCTCGTCCAATGTCAAGTACTCTTTGGTAGTACGAGGCCAACGACAATATGCTGTGTCAATGTACATTCTCTCTGACATGCAACCTTTGCACATGCACATAATTTCACCCATGTTGAATCCTGCCATGGGAAATGTATGCAATCTCCTTCCTTGTGGCTGAATGTAACGAAAGGCATGGCTATTATGTGAAATGTACTTCTTTTTAAAGAAAAAGAAAAGAAATGCTCATGTAAAAATTCTATTGCTAAAATCAAATTTGGTCAAGCTAAATATTTCTTAAATTCCCATGTAACAAACTTAAAGGAAATCCTCCCAATTGAAGAATCTACCCCAGAATTAGATTTTTTTAGAAGAGAGAATGTCCAATTTTGAAGGAGAATGTTAAATAAGAAAAATTGTCCCCAAATTAGATTTTGACAAAATTATAATCGATGATTCTATCCAAAAATTAGGGGAAAAAATCTTAATCTTTAAAATGCCCAATTTTAAGAAAGACCTTATTGGAGAATGCCCATTATGGTGATCAAGAAAAATTAAACTATTTGAATACCTTAAATTTTAGGCTACTCAATTTGCTTCCATTGTGAAAAAATCAAGGCCTTGTGAAGACTTTGATGGCAGGCCTAGCAACCAGGTATACTGAAATGTGCACGTGGTTGCATTGGTTCCCCACTTATGGGAAAGCAACATATGCAAGCTTTCTACAGTAGCATAAGTTTTATTGACATTTTGTTATAAAACGTGCAAGAATTTGTGGCCTGTAAGATTGTTAAAAGAAAAAAATT
>NC_141065.1:17600471-17640473 GCF_041138505.1 Cibotium barometz | reverse complement strand
ATATTGCGCCTCGACTAAGCGTGCATAAAGTACCCCTTTTACTCTGTTGACCAACATTTTGGCGACCAATTTCTATACTACGGGCATTAAAGTTATTGGCTGCCAATCAACAAAAGTCTCACACATGCTTTTTTTGGGGGGGGGAGAAGTTTTACAAGCCCTTCTTTCCATGATTTGGGCATTTTCCAAGTACACCAAGCATCATTTATCATGAAAAGCAATGCATGTTTGAGATCATCCCAAAAATGCAAGAAGAATTCCACAATTAAACAATCCCAACGTGGAGATTTCCAAGTGCCCAATTGTTTTATTACCTCTTGCAATTCTTCCTCCTTGAAGCATTGTTCCATAGAGAGTGCCTCTTCTTGGGATACTATCCATGAAACATGAGAGAGAAACTAATTCCTGGCGGCCTGAACTTGGGCATTAACAGGACCCATAGTAGCAAAGACATGCGCATAGTGGGACACACTCATCAGCCAATTGTTGTTTGGAACATGTCCAAGTTTGCGTCAAGTTCTTGTCACTTGACGCATGTAATGGTGTCTTTTTGGCGTTCAAAATGTAAGCTTTTGAAGAAATCCTTTGAAGAGCATCCCTTATCCTTGAATGGCTGTTGCTTCGCTTTGATTTGCCATTTTTCTAGCTTACGTTTGTCATTTTCAGCAAGAACATGTTTTGTATTGTATAAATCCTCTTCTTCAAACACCGAAACATTCCTCGTGTAAGCAAGCTCCGCCAGAGCTTGACAAGTTGCTTTTGCATTATGGACTCTTTGTTTTTCTTCATGCATATACCAGTGACCATAGTCTCTAATGATGAGTTGGATCCTCTAAACAAATGATACCAGGCCACATCCATATTATCTAGCATTTGCAATTTAAGGGGTGTAATGGCCTCTTTGAGCAAATTATGGAAAATGTCATGCGAGAGGTAACAGTTATTGATGACAAGCGGGCGACGGCGGTATAAAGGACAATCATCTAATTGCAGTCTGAAGTATAGTCCCATCCATAGAGGTACATGATCAGATAACACTTGTGAGTGATCCACCCAAATTTTGCATATAAAGTCATCATATTGATCCACATGTAATAAATACCATCTATCGAGCCGGGCTTGATATTGAGAAAAGCCCTGTGGTGGAAAATGAAGCCAGACACCCTAGGGCACATTTGAGTCCATAAATCAACAGCCTGTAAAGTATTTATCATTGCATTCCAATGGAACCTCTCAAAAGCTAGCATATGCGAATGGCCAGACGAGTTATCCCCATGTTGAGGGGCATTGTTAAAATCCCCACACATGCATCCAAGGATAGTCACAAATCTCTGCCCATAACGTTGCTCTCTTCGTTAGAGCAGTTGGTACATAAAGAGCTGCAAACTCATACATCTCGGCATCAATCAGACATTGAACTACCAACCAATGGCCATCCGGGTCATTATGCGCTAAAACCGATTGTAATTCATGTCTGACCATCAAGGCAACTCTTGAAAATGCACCTAGGCTTGCATAAAAGATGCCATAACCAGCAAAGTGACCTACTTGCCCTACAAACTCATTCTGATTATGTTCTTGCAAGCAAACTATATCCGGTTTCATCATATTTACGTAGCACCAAAACCGCCTCCATTTATTTACATCACACAGGCCATTGACATTGTATGTGAAACCGTTGATCTCTCCTAGGCCAACATCCAATGCGCACGTAGCAAAGCCTGAGGTAAAGTCCAGTCCTGCCCATATCTCCTCTATTCTGCTACATATCTCGGAGTTTTGAATGAGGTTGTCCGGAAGCCTAGAGCTCGCATGCCTATCATGCCTCAAGGGGTCCTCTATCCCTTCTGCCGGGAGGCATCGGAAGAAGCTATAATCCACAGGCTGTCACAAGATCTTGGGGACCCCACCTAGGGACTTTGGTGGGAGAGCCCTCACCGGGTAGGCGGCAATGGTCATCTTAATCGGCTCAGAGAAACGGTGAATGAAGTGGCGAACAGAACTCACGGGTTGCCTCCCCGCCGCTCCGGGTCGGGGGCTGCTAGAGGCCGACGAGAGGCGGAAGAGGGGGGGGGGGCTTGGATGAGGAGGAAGGGGCTGAGGGAACTGCTGCAGGAAAAGTCGGGGGCGAGGATGCGGGAAGGGGGGGGAGGCTTGAGAGGGTCATTGCTAGGAGATATACACGGAAGAGGAATGTTGCTGGGAGAGGCTCGCCCCGAAGCAACGATGGGATCTACCGGCCTCACTTGGCACTGAGAGTCGGGAGAGGAGTCTCGACGAGGAACCGGTCGCCAAACCCGAGCGGGGGGGTCTGCTTCGTGAGTGGAGGGGGGCCATCGCCAACGGGTGGGTGCTGCGCTAAATGCTCAAAACGGTTCTTTGATAGAACCGAATCAGTTTGGTGCGCGCGGCGATGGCGCTTAGCTCTGGCGCGGGCAACCGTCCGCCTCTCTCCGGTAGCACCTGGGTCATTCGTAGTCGGGATCTGATGCTCCGCTGCCTGGAAACGTGCCTTTCTCCGGCCTCTACCATCAGAGGCGGTCTCTTGGACTAACGTCAAGGGCAAGCTTTGGCTAGATGTTCCATTTGTCTGCAAATGAAGCATTGACCTGGAAGGCCTGAATACTCCACGCGCTGGATGATGGGGTCGTCTCGAAGACAGGGAATAAATATAACGTGAGGCATTGAATCCGGCAAGGCAACAAAGATGCGGAGCGATGGAATCCCGGCTACCCGTGCGAGGGCCGAGGCAACAGTGGGGGGGGGGGGATTTCATCACTCTCCCGATGGCACCACCAATCACCGAGAGAAGAGGAAGGTATTCCTTCCTAAGGCCTGTAAAGCTACTTGCCTTTGGAGAGCCCAATATGCTAGCTAGAGGGTCAGATGCAGGGTCGAAACCATGCTGCTACCGTGCAAAGAAGGCTTGCGCCATACGCAATGCAAGGGGGCTTAGCTGCATGACTCGGTCTGACAATGGTGGCGAGTCGAACTCCACCTGGTAGTAGCCTCGCCCTAGAGGGTGAATGTCTGTGATCTTTGCAGGCTCACCAATGAGGCTTGCCTGTAAGATATTCCTGAGTTGTCCACGCGTCGGGCGGCTACCAACAATTTTGCAAACCAAGGTGGAGGCCTCTAATGTTGCAATTGTTGTGGCGAGGATCTGAGGGTCCGCTTTGGAAAAGGATAAGCAAGCAACGGCGGCCTCAGTTAGGGATGATGGAGCGGATGCCTTGGAGTCCTCCTGAGGGTGAAGACCAGAGAAAACCGAAGCTTGCTGATATGAGAACGCCCGAAGAACCTAAAAAACAACCTGCGGGAGGCAGACACGGTAGAGGGAAGGCGGGGAAAAGGGGGGGGGTGTGAAGGCGGGAGAGAGGAGAGAGAAAAACCCAAAGTGGGGGGAGGGAAGGTAGAAAAGAAGGAGAAGGGGGGTGTGGGGCAGCAAAATGGGGCAAGGGAGGAGGGGGGGCAAGGAAGGTGCCGAGGAAGGGGACGAAGGGTGGCGTAGAAGGGGGGCTCAGGAGTGAAGGGGGAGGAGGAAGACGGGTTGGGGAGGAGGGCGTAGGGGGGCGGAACCATAGTAGTTAGGGGGTTGTTTGAAACAGCTTTCCTAAAAGTTTCAAACGGGTTTCGTAAAATTAGCCCAAAGTTTCCTACAAGTTTCTACCTATAGGTTTTTGCATGTACAAAATTTCAAATATGTACTGCAGAAAATATGTAAAAATAACACTAAATGCATAGAATACAAGGGAACATCCATTTGAAGCTTTCAGTCTTTGAATCACGAATAACAAAAACCCTATAATCATCCATCATCAATGTCAAATGATCATGATCCAAAGACCATGGTCCACTATCCATGATCCAATCATCCATCATTCCATGCCACAAAAAGAAAAACCATACATGACACTACATAGGTTAAAACTTATAAGTTTGAAGTGTTCATGTCACATGAATCATGATGAATCAATAGTCATGGCCCAATGCCCATAAACAATAGAAAATAAATCAGCCCTGATGAGGGAAAGTGGCACACGAAAACTAGAAAAAACTTTATCAAAAGAGTCGCACAGATTTCAACATTAGATTTGGGGCAAAAAAAAAGTCAAAAAATTGCTTGAAAAAAAACACATTTCCTACAAGGAAACGTTTCCACGATTCCTTTCCTGTAGGAAACGCTTTTCCTAACTACTATGGGTGGAACAAAACAGAGGCAAAAAAGCGGCGCAGAAAAATGGGCGAACGGGCGGGGGGGGGGGGGGGGGGGGGGGGGGGAGGTTCAGAGCTTCGCACGTGACTCCCGAGCGTTGACAAGACGAGACTTGAGTATCAAATGGTGATGGTGTTTGCCTAGGACTAGGAGGTATTGGGTTCAAAATCCCACAAGGTGCTTCCTCGGCGGCATCACCTGCGGGCGGATAAAACGCACTTACCATCACAAGGAAAAAAGCACTCCCAAGTGTGGAGAAGGTGTTTCACAAAACACTTGACCCTTAATGCAATTAAACACTTAAATTTTAAACGTATGCCAGTTAATTCCACAAAACTGTAAAAGAGAGATGCAAGTGTGGAGAAGGGGTTTCACAAGACACTTGACCCTTAATGCAATTAAACACTTAAATTTTAAACGTATGCCAGTTAATTCCACAAAACTGTAAAAGAGAGATGTGCACATCTGACACAACATAGAGGCTGGAATGGACTGAACAACCCGCCCCCCCCCGCCCCCCCCACCCTGCCAAGAATATGATTATGTATTTTTTTGTGTGGGTACCAGCCAACATAGCTTATCCAATAGCCCACAAAGCTGTCCATAAACCCATATGGCAAGGCTGTCCATAAGCTCATATGGTTGAATCATAAGTCCATAAAGCTGTCCATAAACGTTTCCATATGGCTGAATCATAAGCGTGTAAAGCTATCCATAAACCCATATGGCTGAATCGTAAGCCCATAAATCTGGCTGTCCATATATAACCAATTAAAAAGACAAATTCCCATTGGCTGAAAATCAAAATATAATGATCAAATACCCTTGCCTTAAATATATCTTCCCAATGGAAGCCTTCAAAACAGTCCCAAGCAATCGGTATACTTCATGGGCAGCCTTGCAAAGAGAGAAAGAAGACAGACATCAGCGGTGGTAGAGAACCATAACCATGGAGTAGCCAACATGGTAGAGGCTGGTTTGCAACAATAGAGCCTGCCCAAATGAGAGAGGGGGATTCAATTTGTAGATTTGGGGCTCTCGTGAGCTAGAAAGGCAAGTAAAGCTATAATGACAAGTGTAGAGCTAAGGTGACAAAGTGTGAGGCCACATCTCTCACTTTGATTCACAGTCTTGCCACATGTCCCATTTTAAGAGATGGCCCCTTCCATAAATTTCATGTCTAAAAATATCTCAATTCGTAGACATTCTGTCAAAGGTGCTTCAACAAGCCTCTCCCCATTTGCTTAGTTTACTGACGTAATGACGCAAACAGAATTTCCATTGGGGGTTGTCCAAAAATCCAAAAATAACTCTCCTAGATTTTAGGAGTGTGATCTTTTGTACTCCACCTTATTAGAAATATATGTGAGCACCGGGTTTCAAAGCTAGATCTTTCCCAAATCCTCGGGAGCTTGCCATATATGCTTTCCACTTGACACTTGAGCTCCGTTGCTCATTTTTGTGTCCAAGAAACCATCTTGAGTCCCTAGAGCAAGCTTCAAGCACTTGATCTTTTGTATTGGATGATTCCCCATTCCCAAAGCTTGTACTTCCCAAATATTTAGACGTCCTAGAGTTCACTAGACCCTTTTAATACTGAGAAATGTCCGGGTTTGTGAAAATTTTTGCGTGCTTCATAGCTCCTATCCAACAAGCTCATGGGTGCTTTTCTCCCCTTTTGTTGCCTTTGCACATCCATGCAAAGTTCCATGGCTTTCTGCCAATTCAGCTCCCATGAGGGTACTTTTTGTACATCCTTGGGTTCTAGCATTCGTCAGATCCATACTCGGGTACCATTTGTACATCCTTGGGTACTAGCACTCATCAACAGATCCATGCTCTAATACCAATGTGAAGTCTCCATAGACCACGCCCAAGGATCATGTGACCTAGAATCGAAACCCTAGCAAGGTTTCATAGACCGGACATTGTATGCATCACATGAATGCGATAGATTGTGGCTAGTGACTCACCACCCAACCGTAGAGTACTCTGGACTCACCCCTGAGCCTGAGGTCTCGAAGTCTTGCATGCCTTGGTTAGCCCTCCTGTCTACGGCGTGGATACCTCCATGATTGAAAAGTGCTCCAAGGTCACTTATATATCACGTGATCATTATTGGCCCTTGCTTTATTGATAATCTTTTAGCCATTATTAGCACTAGGCTCTTAATTATAAAAGCTCTTAGCCAATCTAGACCTCATACTGCCTAGCGCCCTTAGCCCATGTGTGGAACATTAAGGTCCCCCTAAACCCTAACCCTAACCTGGGTCAGTCTGCATCCCTAGTCCCAACCCTAGGCCTGTCGGAACGTAACACGACGTGTGCATCAATGAACCCATCCTTAGAAAGTCAAAAAATGCTTCGTAAAACTGAGGTTTCATGGTGAGGTTTGGTGAGGACACCCATGTCCAGCTTGTGTGGAGCCCTAGTAGGTCCAACTGTATAAGACAGTTTATCTTTTTGTCATGAGAGATCCGAAAACAAAGAGTCGAGGCTGTACTGAAAGGGAGGAAGACGGTCCATCTGGAGAGAGTGCCCATCAATCAATCAACCACCTGAGACGGTGCCCCTCATAGGCCATCTTCATAGATGGAGGCAAGATTATATTGTCAATGAATGTGGGTGAAGTGGAAATTTTTTTTTTGGAAGGGGGGGGGTGTTGGAATGGTGAAAGTGAGTTAAGTATAGTCAGTTCCTATGGTTGGAGGTGGGATAGTGAAATCTTGGATATGTGGTACTAGAGTAGGATGCACCATCAAATAATCGAGGGTACTTGAGGCCCTTTTAACTTTTCACTTTGTAACTCTTCAAATCTTCAATGAGAAATAAAAATCACACATCAGGTTTGCCAATGGAAAACGTTTAATTTCCATAACGGAAAATCACAAAGGTGGGCAAATTTTGCATGCCCGATACATTAACATGGGTTTTAACTTGTTTTTAGACCAACTATGGGATTTTTCGGGTACTTTTATCCCCCTTAAAAGTAAGAAATGTTTTCGAAACGTTTTGTAAAGGGATGAAATGTTTTTAAAATTTTTCTGAAACATGTTTCATGAAACGCCTGGCAACTATGCAATTAACACACACGGTGCTAAGAAAGAAAAAAATTGGCTAGCCCTAAGTTTTACTACTAGACTGAAGAGTGTCCATGTATCCCAACTGAGGAGTGTCCATGTATCCCACCGGTGGGGCTTGTTTGTAGTCCGGAACCCCACTTGCACGCAAATCTAGTGTCACATGCGGAAGCTGTGGGGGTCTTCTTTCAGCCCCAAACACCATCGTGCAACATGCTGATGCAAAATGCATAGAGAGAGAGAGAGAGAGAGAGAGAGAGAGAGAGAGAGAGAGAGAGAGAGAGCTGAATATTGAGTTTATTACAATCTTTACAGCCAAAGAAAGGTTTTGAGAGCAAAGCCGAACTACTGAGCGTGGATCCGGGGAAGGGTAAAAGTGCCCGAACCCACAAGGATACTTCGAAACCCCTAGTGTGTAGCGCATACGATCTCCAATCACTAGAAGATGCAAAATGAATTGGTTGCTTCTTTGGCAATCAGAATAATGACATAGTAATAGTTGGTAGTGACTCCTCTCACGGTTTAGGTAGCTCAGTTGGTTAGAGCAAAGGACTGAAAAGCCTTAGGTCAGTGGTTCAAGTCCACTCCTAAACAGCCGCGAATCATATGGTCCAAATCTCTGGACCGGCTACACTTAAGTCTAAGAGTTGAATGATCTAAGCGTTGAGCCAAAGTGCCCTTTTATAGGGCTGAAAACCCCTTGTGGACTGGCCGGCCTGCTGTTGGCCAGCTCCAAGACAAATAATCTTCTTTTTACTGCAGCCGACAGGAGCAACTCCTTCACACCTGGCCAACAGCCTCCTGTCCTTTTCCACGAGGTTCTCCTGCCCGAAACCAGTAGCACAAGCTCCTAATCTGGTTCTTTATCTTGTTGCCTCTTCAGGATTAGCCTTGTGATTAGCCATTGCATGTCTTGCACATGACATCTAGCTAGCAAGTTTAGGCTCTTATAGCAACTATAAGACTACTAGTGCACTGAGGCCGAGGCTATCATGGCATATGAGGAGGGTGGGGGACTAGCCCTTGAGGTCTCACTTTCGTATTTCTTTAGTGCCAGGCCTAGCCCCATCTATTGGTCACTGGACTCCAGGTTTTTGCAAGAGATGGTACAGTATTGCCGCATGGCACATCTAGAGAGCTCAATGTAGTGAAGCCATCGAAGGCACCCTCACTCCGCCTGTGGAGTCCATCAGGAGCATCTAGCTCGATATCATTCATACCTTCCGTGGCCAGTGGGAAGCTTCAGGGTGTTTCAGAACGCATGCAGAAGTGCCAGGAGGTCTTCCCGAGGATTTGGCGTCACGGTCCCTTTTCTCACTGACAGTGGTGGTGAGCCCACTTGGCACTATAGACCCCCTGTGTGGTTGTTTCCCCTTGCTTCCATTGTATGAGATAGCCTGCTCCTCCTAGAGCAGCCAGCCGGAGGAGAAGAGCCTTTTATGTTTCTTGACTCTCGCTCCCCATGTGGAGCTGAACCATTATGGCTGTTTTTCTTGGTAACTAATAGAAGGATCTTTTTCCTAGGAAAAAAAAAGACTACTAGTGCAATGGACATAGAGAGAACATACTTGCAACCCACAAGCATCTCAAGTTTTTCACTCTAATCCTTGTACTAATGGTCACTATTTACAATGCTTGTCTATACATCTATTGTTACCTATTCTCAAATTGACCTCCATAGATCTCAGCCCAAATTTGCTGTAGATTCCTGTCCCTCAGCCCAAACTGCTAGCTGCAGATTTGTTCCACAGCCCTACAACTCGCCCCAAATTTGATGTAGACTCCTGTCTCTCAGCCCAAACTGCTAGCTGCAGATTTGTTCCACTGCCCTACAACTCGCCCTTGTACTTGCCAATCGTGATGGTACCCATCCAATAACCTAAAGTCCCTTCAAACAGGCATGGTAGGGGGCTGGTCGGCCAGCTCAACGGCCCGTGTTGTCCCCCCTTTTTTCACACATGAGTACACACACTTGGCCATTCATTAATGTATGGTGATTGGCTCACACTTGGGCACCTACTTCTGGCCGTCCTGGCTGCCCAAAACATTAGCCAATTGCATGCAAAACTAGTCGACCAGCAGATCTGTAGGGGTAGGTGTGCCAGCGGGGGGGGGGTGGGGGGGGGAATAGAAGTAAATAAATAAAAATGGTATCTTCATGTAATGTTGAAAAAAATAAGTTAGGTACGAAGGAAAGAGATGCACTATATAGGGTCTCTAAATTGTGACCTCCCCGAGGGTGCTTTAGGTCTTGGCAGAATCGCCACATTTTAAGTTCCAATATCAAAGATAGCAATGGCTCAACGACATACATGGGCCTGAATGTGCTTGTGTTGTTAGTTATAACTGCTTATTTTTGGGATCATGTGTGTGATTACGTCAATTTGTTTTTTTGTTTGTAATAATGCTTGCAGCTATGCATCATTGTCCTCACGGAGTATTGTTCAGGCTCTGCGAGAAGATGGTATTTACAATCGACCACTTGGTAATGTCATATATTTTATGTGTGGGCCCACAACGTCCCCCTCAACGTGCTCTAAACTTTTGCACCAATTATCTCATCAACTTGATGCATTCAACGCTTGACAGCTCAACACATTTTTAAATTTCACTTGCGGTTCCAAGCAGGGTGAAGGGTTAGGCCTGTCAGCTGCTATAGTGGGAGGACATGTTTACAAGCCTCACATAGCAATGAAGGTCGGCTTCTATTTTGAAGAGAACTGAGCTATCAAGGCTTAGAATAATGTCATTATATACAGGAGAATCTTGTTCTGTTCTCACAAAAAGCAGATGGTTGATTAGTCAATCTATAGCAATTGTCTTTCTCCAGCTGACCCAAGCATATACAGAGCTTAGTTAGCTTTTAAACAGAACCAGGCACCGTGGATGTTTGCTACGTCTCTCTCTCTCTCTCTCTCTCTCTCTCTCTCTCTCTCTCCCCCCCCCCTCTCCAAACCCCCACCCCCACAAAACACCCCATAGCACTGTCAGGACAATGAGCCCTTTTGTTATATGAAATTTCATTTATTAGCTATTTCTATTTTTTTTTTAAAAACTACTACTGTTCATGATGGATGAAATCAATCATGTAACATTGCAGTCTCATAGACCCTCCAGATCTTTTGTAAAATATTAAGAAGATCTCTCTCTCTCTCTCTCTCTCTCTCTCTCTCTCTCTCTGGCAGTCACTTCAGAGATCCAGACACCCCTCCGCATCGAGGTCTAGTCCATCCTCTTACCATCTCCAGGTCCCCCCTCAAGGTCCAGGCTATGGCCAGATCCAGGTCCAGGAGATACTTCAGTGCCACAAAGCAGCACCTCTCCAGGCAGTGAACATCCTCCCTTTATGATATCATTGAGAACGACAACACAATACTTGGTGATACATGAGGTTTCTATGTAGTTTCTTTTCTTGTTTATGAACATACAGTTTACTCGTGATTCTTCGCGTGCGCCAGGATTGGATGTGTCGAATAGAAATTTGGCTTGCTGCTGGCCTCAGATTGAAGCCAAGAAAGGATACCACTTCTTGCAGAAAAGTGCGCTTGCATCTCTCTCTCTCTCTCTCTCTCTCTCTCTCTCTCTCTCTCTCTCACTCTGTGCATGGACTTGCGTGTATCGGAGTTTGGAGCTTATTATGAGTGACATTCCATAATGACCATGAGGAGAGGGTGGTGGTCTGTGATCTTATTCTTGAATATTGTTTGTTTTTTATGTATTGTCTCATTTGGCATTGACCCACATTAGATACAGGTCATCAAGTTTTGTGCATCCAAGCCTGAAGGCTACATAATGTTCCATGCAAGGGACAGTGTACTTTTCGAATGGAAAAAATGAAGGCTTCCGAGACACTTTGACACAAATGCATATGCACACGTGGAAACATATTTTGTACTACAAGATGCTCTCTTAACTATGACTAATTAGGAACACGAAAATGAGCTCAAACAAATGTTTCTTTTCCATGCGTCCAAGAATGGTCAGGTGTTTAAATACGCGCCTTAGTAGATGAAAGGATTTTATATAGCCTATGATTCTATGCTCTCACGAAATGTAGTTGATCTAAGACCACACAAGAACATGTACAAGTCTACACAACAGCAATAAGGCAAGGTATCATCAAGAAGAGAGGAGATGACAAGGGAGTACATACTTGATGAGGTGCTCAACGTGAAGTATTCAGGTGTCTTGGAGTATTGTAAACGAACAAGAAAAACTAATGCCGTATCTCTACTTGCTTGATGCCATGCAAGTATATGTGAGTTGCAGTTGTTAAAATCACGTTAGGTTCAAATCTTAAATTGAGTAAAATAGTTAATACAAATAACCAAAACCCTAGATCCATGAATTCTCTAAATTATTGTACATACTGGCAAACCTTTTTCTTGGTATTGCCTATAGCACTCATGCATCGCATCTTGTCTATGCCCACTCGTTATGGCTCCATAAGTCCAAATATATTGAGCATTGTTGTTAGATATAAAATCCCTTGCAGTGTGCACTTGTTTCCAATGCAAGCGATTATCTTGTTTGATGACAATGTGATCTAAAATATGCACTCCTTTTGCAGTATAGGCTATTTCAAGTTGTAAATGGCATGTTCACATGCTTTGAACTCCCAAGGTAATGGAAAAAACATCATTTGGTAATCCTTGGCTGCAAAAAGTGTTGGGGGAGACTTTCAGTCCATTCTTTTAACCAATCTTTCATTGTTGAAAAGATGCATTTCAATTTTTTTGCAACAATGGCTTGTTGTCTTGCGCTTGGTAATAATGGCTGGGATATCTTGCTCCTAGTGGTCCATCGACCTTATCTTTTTCTCCATCATTAGATGTCCTTAACTTGGTGGTTTCAAGTCGAGTCTGATAAATAAACCCAATTAACAAAATGTGTAAACCTGCAACCTAATAGTGAAAGGCCAAATTTGAAGGAGAAAAGAGGAAGAAAGAATTTTGAGAAAAGAACCCAATTAAGAAAATAGAGCCTAATAGAATTTGAAGGAGAAAAGAGGAAGAGCATGAATTTGAGAAATGAGACCAACATTCGAGTTTCATGTCACGGGGCCCCTTTCAGGAGGTGTCACAGCAGGTACTGCATGCACGCCCACTTGTAGATTTGTATGCGCAAAGATATGAAGGAATTATTTGCAAAAAGAAACTTCCATCGGCTTTACCGTAGTAGAGTGTGTTGTTGCTTAGAGAACTATACATGCATATTCCAATGTGAGGAATCTAGTCATGTTTCAATCTGTCTTCAACTTGAAATCTCCTCAAGAAGAAATCCTCCTTCAAACTTAGGGTAGATCCCAAAAATTCTACCCATTTCCTAGCCATTACTTTCATGTCATTCAAAAGTTGCCCATCCTCATCCAATATTCCCCACCACCTCTCTATTATTCCCCCCTTTAGAAAGTTTAAAAAGATTGCTTTTTGGTTTTCTTTTATTATTGAAAATTTTCCATTTGGCCCAATTTTCCTCCTCTCTCAACACATCTATCAACCTCACCTTTTAAACCAGATTGACATTTGAAGTACAAGTTGGTTTCCTCAGCATTAAGACCACCAGTCTGTCTTTTAATCTGTAATTTCTCTAGTTGTGTTGCCCATTTCCTTCTTTCACTCCTCCTTTCCTCTGCTCTCAATTTACCTACAGCTTTAATAATCCCTTGCATTTCATTGGTAAGTTGCCTCCATGCACCCTCTGACACCCCTCTCCTTTTCAGCCTTCCAATAGCTTCCTCTGTATATTCCACAAATAGAGTATCCTTAAGTAGAACATTATTGACTCTCAGCTTCCTTCTAGGATACTAGGAAAGATCAAGCTTATCCCCATCATTGACAGTCTAGCATCATTTCAAAGGCATATGATTAGATATAGCAGAGCTGTAATCAATAGATGTCCTCAAGGTGTGGGGAATCCAAGAAGCTTTTTGACTTAAAAACACCCTGACAATTCTGGAGGAGGAAGAAATATATTGCAAGCTAAAGTATGTGTATGACTCGGGGTATCTCTCCAATCCCCTAGGTGCAAGTTGTCTATCAGGCCCAAATCCCTTCTTAACTCCACCCATTTGCCTTTTTCCTTGCCTATAAGGATAGTGCTTCCACCACAGCTATCCACTACCCTTTCAACCATATTGAATTCTCCCAAGATAATACAAGGAACCTGAATATTTAAATTGGCAATCAAGTTCCACATCTCACTCTCCTGGTTTTATGATTGTGAGCCCCATACACATTAATGAGCTAAATTCTTTCTTCCCTCAAAAAAGCTTCTGACCCGAGAAGAGGGGACCTTTGGCAAACAGCTCAGTCTCACCGACTGTCCTTTAATAAACAAAACATTGAAAAACCCTTTACCTAGGTAGAAGACTTTGGACACCACATTTTCATGCAAAACATTTTCGTGCAACACCTACCTAGCTCAACCTTAGACGGTGGCGGTCTTCTTGAACAGAAAATGATCACACTACACATGGAGAAGAGCCCCACTTGATTTCTGACTAACTCTGGGTTGATCCTCAAACATACCTTCTTATTTTTTGATTGAGCACATAGTCTCTCATTTTACCAGTCAGGCATGTTCTTCTTCCTTGCATTCTTGACCTTAGCCTCATCTCTACGACGCTTCATCTCCCCTTCATTGTGGGTCTCCCAATCCCCCCATCCGCTTGGATCCTCTTCATCCCCTTGGTGCCACACAGACTGGACGTCCCAGCCATGCATCCATCGTCTCGTCGACGTATAGTTGCATGTAATCCACTCACGCGGAAGGGACACTACACGGATCCACAAACCCACTCACCCCACACGCTTAAGGCCACCTCCACCTACTAACCCTTTTCTTTAGTGACATCCTCTATTTTTAGCTAGGGATGGGTCCTAAAGGGCATCTTTGTTGGAGGATAGGATTTAAAACCCGAGCTATTGGCTTGAAACCCAACAAGGGCGCCCAACTTCTTTTTACATTTTCCCCACATTGTCTTTGAAGCATGTTAGCAAAGTTTTATTAAGCACTCTTCTGCTAGTTTGACTCTAAGAGGCTTATGCCTATGCCTTCATCGTAGTTGTCAACATGGGAAGGGGGGTCTGAATGAACTTTGGCACGCAATATATAGCATCATGTAGCACCCTTAGACCCACTAATTTTATCAAGATGAGCTTATCAAAATGTAAATTTTTCCTTGAGAGGGTTCTATATACAAGGTGGATGTTCGTGCACTAAAGGCCTTTATCTTCTTGTGATTAGGGATGAGGGCATCCGATTTAATAAGTCCTTGTTTAATAAGCAAGAAGATGACATTGCAATTCTTATGATCACTTAACCTTACCAATGTGCAAGAGATGGACAAGCGTAGAGCCATTAACAAGGAATGATTTCCTTCCACAGTTTGCCAATTTGAGCAACACAACACCAAATACAAATGTGGAGTTTAGAATCCTTCCTTCACACCTAGCCTATGTTGCCTATCATAGCCCATCAATTGTGAAATCTAAGGAAATTCCCACATTCTTATAACAATCCATCTGGGTACTTCATTCTGAAATCTCTTACTTAGGTAAAACCTAGCAAGCAACTTATGTGGCACTCTTCCATACTACTAATGAAGAGTAGAATAGAAGTAGTCTTTTTCTTATTGACAAAATTGGTCTTTCCTTGTGGAAAAAGAACTTAATACTTTGATTCATTAAGTGGTCTAGTGTGATTTATTTCAAAGTATGTGTTTTTGCAAAAGATTGGTCCAAGTATTGGCATCTAATTTAAGCCACACATACAATAAGCAAAGCAAGTGAATTGTTGAAAGTGAAACATGAAATGTGAAATCTTACCTTGGAAGTATCTTTTTTTCTTGCATAACTTTCTAGGTTTCTTCACTTTACAATCAAAAGATGTGAGTTCTCAAACTTGTCTGCAAATTTATCAGCTAATTTTATAACGAGAGTAGTTATTCTCTTTTTGTAGGTGTATATTCACAACTTTTTGTAGGTATATTTCTCTTTTCGTTGTCTCGGCATTCCTCTTTAACCCCTCAAGTACCTAATCTAATTCTTAAATACACAAACCCCCCTGACCCTCCACTAATGCCACTATTAGGAACACCCACTTGTAGCTACCAAAAGCACCCACATGTATACACCGTCAAACGTGAATCTGCTGGTGGAAAGGGTGTTCTTTTTTTCTTTCTTGGTTTCTTTATTTCAATTGCTTTCTAAGTGGTTTATGTGTGGCGACGATTATAAACCATACATAGCCTCAATGTAAAAGTTTCTTGATAGTAATTTGATTGAGTCTTATTTGGCTAAGATCTCAATAGTATACCTATATAACCCTTATAACCTCTATGTGTGTGTGTGTGTGTGTGTGTGTGTGTGTGAGAGAGAGAGAGAGAGAGAGAGAGAGAGAGAGAGAGAGAGAGAGAGAGAGAGAGAATATAGGAATTTAAAGAGGTTGAGATGTGTGTGTGCATGTGTGCATGACTAATATAAAGGGTTTAGTATTAGGAAATATAGGAAGGAAAAAACCAATGATGGTATGTGCTAGTACCTTGATCCACATCATGCTTATGTTATGGAGGTTGGGTGTGTCGAGGGTTAGTACCTTGATCCACATCATGCTTATGTTATACAGGTTAGGCAAGATGAAAGATTGATATTATCTAAATGAGCTATCTAAATGTCACATACATAGATGTAGACAAACTTAACCCTCTATTTTAGCTAGGATTTAGGAGTGTTTTAGGCATTAATTTAGTCAGTTTATGGGATTTTTGGGTGTTTTATTGTCTAAGGAGTTGGGTACAGGTAGGGGCAATTCCCTGAGCCTATAAATATGCAAGTTCAGTTCATTATGTATTCATCTAATCCTTCATAGATGGGACATGTCATAGGCATAGATATTACCTTTTGGAGGCCATGATTGGCTAGGATCTATGTACATCTTGGTACATATATACAGAAAACATTATTTTAGTAACATATCTTTCTCTTCTCTCTATTCATCTTTGCATTTTTGCATAATTCTTAATACATGCAGTTCTTCTACATGTTACATTAATATCAAAGCCTTGAACTCCTAGAGGTGCTGAGTAGGTGCAAATTGGAAAAACGCACAGTACAAAGGTGGTTGTTATTTTGGTCCAGACAAGAAAATGCAACCAAGTTGTTCTTCAACATCAGGTGTATCTTGGTGGTGCCAAAACGAGAGCAGTCATGGGGTATAAAGCTCCCAAAATGCTCAATCACCCGCCACTGCCGACAGCCATGGTACAAGGATGAGGGGAGGAACAAGGGATTGCATATTTGCAAGAAGGGATCTTACTCTCAACCTAAGAAAGGTTCAAGGCTTTTTCCAACCAATAAAGCAATGAAAAGAATACGTGCATGTAGAATAGAGCTTTAAAGGTTGCAGCAGAAGGTTTTCAAGACAAGATCCAAGTGGTCAAAGAGTGCCTCACGTTTTGAAAGCAAGATGCCAAGGATGGAGTCCACATGCAACAAAGGGATGATGTCGGTCATCCAAGGTCAATTGGGTTTTCATCCTCAAGCTGAGTAGAAGGGGATGTTACATGCATAGATGTGGACATAACCCTCTATTTTAGCTAAGATCTAGGAGCCAATCGATTTATGGGATTTTGGGGCGTTTTTCTATCCAAGGACCTACCTAACATGGGTATAGGTAGGGGAAATTGCATGAGCCTATAAATAGGCAAGTTCATTTCATTATGTAGTCATTTGATCCCTCATGGCTAGGACAGTTCATAGGCATAGATGTTACCTTTTAGAGGCCATGATTGGTTCCCATGAGCCTATAAATAGGCAAGTTCATTTCATTGTGTAATCTGATCCCTCATGGGTGGGACATGTCATAGGCATAGATGTTACCTTTTGGAGGCCATGATTGGTATAGGTAGGGGAAATTGCATGAGCCTATAAATAGGCAAGTTCATTTCATTGTGTAGTCATCTGATCCCTCATGGGTGGGATAGGTCATAGTCATAGATGTTACCTTTTGGATGCCATGATTGGCTCCCACGAGCCTATAAATAGGCAAGTTCAGTTCATTGTGTATTCATTTGATCCCTCATAGGTGGGACAAGTCCTAGGCATAGATGTTACTTTTAGAGGCCATGATTAGCTAGGATCTATGTATATCTTGATACATATATATTGAAAACACTATTTCATTAACATATCTCACTCTCCTCTCTATTCATCTTTGCAAGGTTATTAATATAGGCAGTTCTTTTGCATCGTTACATAAATTAGCTAAATGAGCAAGGATAGACGCATGACAAGGTTAGCTTAGGCTAAAGGGACACACTCTAACATAAACCCATGAAAGGAAAAAAGGTAACAGAGGTAGTGTGGACCTTTAAAGGAATAGGGGAAACCCATGTAAGGAAAGTAAATAGCTTGGTTGTAGCAAAAGGGATAGCAAAAAGCTCCTCAAGGTTATTCACAATAAACTAAAGCAAATGATCAAGCCATGAAACTGTGGTAGCATAAGGGGCATTTTTATCATTGATTTTTCATTTGCACTTAATATAAGGTTTGAAAATATTCCAATAACTTTTGCAAAAGTTGGATCTCCAAAGGCTTTAAGGTTAGCAGCTTTGGTACAAAAAGAGACTTTACAGTCAAAACATTTTAGGTGATTTTAGAGAACCTACAAACAAACCCCAAAGAGGTGGTGGGGTGTAAATGGTGCATGATAGCTCATAGTTTCATGGCTAAGTGTCAAGTTCCAATTGACTAGGAGGAAGCATTGGAATAAAAGCAAAACAAAGTTAGTTTGTATCCTAGAGCTTTCTACATAAGTAGTATGGAAAGAGGCAATCAAAAGATTAAGAGCACTGGTTTAACTTTAGCCTATCAATAACTATTAGGGATTGGAAGTTGGCTTCTTCTACTCAAGTAGGATTAGTAATTAGGAAAGGCCACTCATGGTGGAGAGGAAATGACTAGCAATGTTGGTGAGAACTTATAAGACTCGGAATCCTAAAGATTTATAGCCTCTAAGGAATCTATATCTTCAAGACACTTTATGAGTTGAAGCATCCCATTAGATTCATCTTCCCAACAAAAGAATGATAAAAGGAGTCGGTCACATTAACCAATGCCATGGTAAGGGCAAGAGATTGTTCAATATCTAACGCAAGTAAATCATGGTCTTGGATGGCTTTATGGAACTTGGAGATGGTCATAAACCAAAGCCATGGTAAAACAAGAGATTGTTCAATATCTAACGCAAGTAAATCATGGTCTTGGGATGGCTTTGTGAAACTTAGAGATAGCCATGAACCAATGTCATGGTAAGGGCAAGAGATTGGTTAATATATAAAGTAAGTAAATCATGGTCTTGGATGTGGAGATCTCGATTGCAATCAAGAATGGAGTAAGGGGGCACGTGTAGAGTAAATCATGGTCCTGGATGGCTTTGCAAAACTTAGAGACCTTAATGCAATCAAGAATGGATTAGAGTAAGGGGGTATGGGCAAATAAGGTAGAGATATACCCAAGGGTATATAGGTGACCAAGTTTGCTCTTGTAAGCACAAAGCATCCACATAGTGTGTTAGCAAGTCTTGACCTATCCTAACCATTCCATTGGTGGCTAGTGGGAAGACTAATTGTGTGTGTTTAATATTATTGTTAGATCAAGGTGAAAACCAAACTACAATAATGTAGAAACATTATAGGCATTTTCCACATTGCAACAGAGGGGAGTCTTGTCAAATAGTCGAGGTATTTTAGTACTTTTTGCACTTAGTTGATATCTTCCTAAGTTTCATACTGATTTGTAAGCAATAAGGCATGATATCTAGTCGATATCCTCCTAAGTTTCATACTAATGTGTAACGAATAATGCATACTATCTAGTCAATGTCCTCCTAAGTTTCATAGTGATCTATAAGGAATAAGGCATGCTATCTACAATTATGCACGTTGAGGAAAAAAGGGATTATGTGTAATAAGGGAACTAATGGTCTAGGTTCGACTCCCAGTAAGGCTTTCTTGATTAACAACAAATAGATGTAACAAGAATCCACCTCATAGGGTATACATTCATCAATCTTTGTTATAGGTGTGTATTTAGCATTAATATTTGAAAGATTAACACTAATCTATGATAAGACCTTGCTATTACACAAATTTGAAAAGATTTAACATCTTCTGCACACTTTCTTGCTTAAGAGTTGCATCATTTCATTGCTCTTCTCTGTAAGTCATTGCTCTTGAAGCTTTCATATTTTTTTTGTAATTGTCATACAGTCTTTGTCACAAGTTGTCAAGATTCACTTAATCTTTCACCAAACTTTGAATCTTGCACAAGTTTTCAAGAAATTTTACTTTAGAACAAGATTAGGGTTTAGGCAAACTCACTGCACCATTCTTGCTCCATATTTTGAAGTAAATTGAGTTTCTGCACTAAATCTAGGAGATCTGTTCAAAACTGTAATGAATGCACACTCAGCACAACACTACAACTCTACAAATAGAAATTTAAGAAATCTGCACAGTAATCTGAATACTCTGCACAACAATCTGAATATTTTGCACAATTTCTTGAAATTGCACTGGATTCTTGTACACTTTCTTGAAACTGCACCAATTACACTTGAAATCTGTAGAGACTAGTTTTGCACAGCTCTACATTGTAACCTTGATTCTCTGCACAACAATCTTCTTCTTGCAATTCTTTCTCCAAGAATTAAAAGATTTGGCAATCTAGGTTTTGATCTTAAAGAAATAAGAGATTAAAGGATTAGTATTTGAAATTGTAGGCTCTCTAAGCAAGACAATGCAAGAAAATCCCTCAATATTGGATTCTAAAATCTCCACAAATCTTAATTTCGAAAATCAAGAAAATCAAGATCAAGAAGTTCAAGAAATCAAACAGTAAAGTGGAATAGGGTTCTAAAAATAGTTATTAATACAAATTCAAAAATGATTAACACAAGTTTCATTGCTAATCTTGTCAAAACAAGAAATTAGCAAGTCTAGAAAACTGTGTAAATATCAATTATGAAAAATGATTAACACTAACCTTGATTTAAAAAATGCATTTCAAAAAATTGAGTTAATAGTAATCTAAAAATGATTAATCTCCTAATCAAAACATTAAGATCTCAGCCTAGAGCTCTAATACCAATTAAAGAAAGGTGCATCTAGATTAACCTAGATTTAGCCTAATTAGCCTTGGATTAGCCTAGGTTTAGAGAGAGAAGAGAGAGTAAGTGACTTGTGTATTCATGATTATTAAAAGATACAATACTACTAGAGCAGATGTCTTTTATAGTCCCAAGGCCCATGTGCCCTAATCTCACATGTAAATGAACCTAAGCCCATCACATGTGCATGTGCATCTTAAGAACACTTTGTTACAATTGATACTAATGAAAGAAAGTAGCATCTAGATTAGCTTGGATTTAGTCTAATTAGCCTTGGATTAGCTTAGATTAAGATGGTTAGCCTAGGTTTAGAGAGAGAAGAGAAAGAGACTTGTGTATTCATGATTATCAAAAGGTATAATATTACTAGAGCACATGCCTTTTATAGTCCTAAGGCCCATATGCCTTAATTCCACATGTAAATGACCCTAAATCCATATGCCTAGGCCCATCCCATCCCATGTGTATGTGTATCCTAAGAACACTTTGTTACAAGAACAGCCTTTATCCACGGCTTTTTAAGACAAGGTGATCAGTGGAGTGCAGTGAAAGAACTCTATTCAATTGAGTGAAAAAAACAAAACAAAACCATTAGAGATTTTATCATTCAAATAAAAATATTGGACTCACCATGTGAGCCATGGGAGAAACTAAACGATGCTTAATTAAAGAGATGTTTCATGATGGACATAAAGAATAACAGCTTAGACAACTTGATCATTGTATCCAATCCGAAAACATTCGATCAATGTTGTAAAGAAGTAATATGTTTATATGACAACATGATGGGGGATGATCATGATATGAGATGTCCCTCATCTAAACCAAGTGAAGCAAAGGCTAAAGAAAAATTGATCTCGGAAGCGTATTTTTCTATACTACATTTATTGCAAAACCTTTGGTCATAACACACCCCAATGTCCCAATTCACCTACATTTAACTCAAAACCTCCATCTCCCATGCCCCAAGCAAACACAGTTCAAAGGGTCGAAACTGCTCAAGAAATAATTGAACGAACACTTCAGTGTTTCTATTGTATGGACTGCACAAAGTAGCAGATTGCACAGTTTGGAATACTTCCATGCCCATAGTCACTAACACTTTTCAACCCATATGTGAACAATGTGGCATCGACCACATATTCCAACATTGCCCAAGGTGAGTTGCTTCACTGGCAACTTGTCTCACAAAATACAACTCTTAACATCTTAAGTGTGCAAAACAGGCAATTGTCCATGGTACCCTTGAATGTGCTTACACACTTACAAGCCAAGGCATGATAAATAGTTAAAAAGAATTCCAATTTTTTTTTTCAAAATGGCCAGAGGAACATGTTTTAAAACAGAAGCCAAAAGAGGAAACAAAACCTTCTAAACCCAAGAAAAACAAGGGGTAACAAACTATCAAAACCAAAGCTGAAATAAAGGACATGGAAGAAGATCCCGTGGAGGAATAAACCCAAAAGAGCCAAAAGATACACATGATGTTGAAGCATCAACCTCAAAGGCTACCACATAAACCACAACACCATGTGCAACACAGGATACAAAAGCCCGAAAGAAAGTTTGTTCTCATTGCATAGGCAAACCTAATGAAAACTTGACGATCCAAGGAAAGTCAGAAGATGATGTACAAGTTCTAGTACGTCACTTAGTGAGGATGAAACAAGTTCTGATTCATCACTCAGTGCACCTCATAGACCAATCAAGAAACTAGAACCCGTCCAACCACCCCAAATTGACAATCATGTGATCACATGACATATGCGAAACGCAAAAAGCAAGCTTAGGAGAGCATGCTCAGCATTGTTGAGTATTATACAGGATCATAGATTATGATTGAACCTCATAATGCTAATCCTAAAAAAGAAACCAAAATACAAGAACCAGAGGAGTATTGCTTCCCCTTTCAAGAGCAAACGTACTCTCTAAAGAAGAGTCATTAGAGGCAAATTATTGCATGAATGATGCAGTTGAAAAAGCACGTGAGAAATTCGACGAATCCCTTACGAAATTAAAGTAGTCTCTCAAATCCTCATTTGGAAGAGTTCCCTTCTCTCATGGTGAAGCTAGCATAACATTAGCACTTGCACCTTTAAAGAATAAATATGAGTTATACCAGGACATAAAGAGCTACATATAAAACAGGACTGTAAGGATTCGCAAGTTTCCAACCAGACCTCAATCAAAGTTTTCAGAGGACTGAGTGTGCTATTGTACACATTGGGTACTATTGAAAAAGTTGAAAGCCACACAGAGGATGAAAGTGAATGGGAATATAAAACAGAAACGAGATCTGAAGCTAAAACAAAAATTGAAACATCCATGGTTCCTCTTGAAGATTCTATCATGGTATGGTTGGATTTCCCTACGGGCAATAATGTTAAGCGCAAATGCGCGTTGATTCCCTCGAGCTAGTCATGACATCATAACAATAGACACTTGGGTGTCATTAGGAAAACCTAAAATCATCCCTAAAGACAATGGTCTTGCAAGAGGCGCCAATGGAGAAAACATTGAAGTTCTAGGTTACTGTAGCTATGCTACTCTAATAATCGGTGGAAATGTGAAACTTAGTTCCATGTTGTCCCAGATTCCTTTGAGTATGATTTCATTCTTGGTGGAACTTGGGTAAGTGACTCGTTGTATTCAATTGATGAATCCATGCAAACAGTCACCTTGAACACTCCTGTAGGCATTGTGCAATTACTACTACAAGAGGAAGAGACCTTGGAGGAGCTGGAACTTCCAACATATCTTACTGAGAATTTTCCAAGAATTATAGTTGGATTAGAACTTTCCACTAGAATCACCACAATTCAAGCATAGCTTTATCTAACACGAGAGCACAATCTCATGACCCTTGAGTTATGGGATTTGTTAGGTCAACCAACACTCATGGCTCATCCTAATAGAATTCCATTCACACAAGACTTGAACATGCCATGTTTGGGGTACTTTGGACATACAATGTATATTGAAACTCTCCCCCTTACTTGCAAGTTTTTTGTGGTTGAGTATGTGTTGGAAGAAGATTTGATCTTGGGGCATAAACCGACTATTGCTGGCCAAGCACCACTGTGCTTTGCTAGTGATAGGGTCATCATGATGGTTAACGACACAAAGTTGACAATACCATACTTCACGGAAGAGGATCCAACCCTGATGGATTTCTATGATGCTAAACGCAAAAAGTTATAAGCCTCTTCCTCGAAAGCCTTTCTACATGAACACCTCCCCCCTCCCCCCCCCTCTCTCTCTCTCTCTCTCTCTCTCTCTAATATTATCCATGCAAACACAAAACAGACTTCATTAACAAAGTAACCATTAAGAGAGAGAAGAAGAGAGTACAAACAAAAAAAGAGCTTCACATGTCCATCATTATATCCATTACAATTTGCTTTAATGGCACTAAAACCTCATATAACAATACGCTCATCTCGTTCTACATAGACTATGTCTCTCCGTAGATCTCTTGCAACTCTCATGAGGTCTCTAGTCCTAGCAAAGAGATCTAGCACCACATCTCCCAGTAGAGAGAATGACTAGTACAAAATTAAAGGGGTGTGTGTGTGTGTGTGTGTGTGTGTGTGAGAGAGAGAGAGAGAGAGAGAGATTAACATAAAAACAAGGAAAAATTTTAGGTCTTTTAAAAAGAGTTTTTTTTTAAACTCCCTCATCTCCTAAAAAGGATTTTTAAAAACTCCCCCAATATCCTAAAAAGATTTTTTAAAGTTTTTGTTCCCCCCTCATGGAGGAGGAAAAAATAAATTTTTGAAAAAATAAATAAAATTTTTAACACAAAAATATATATATATATATACTTTTTTATTTAAAAAATCCCTTATTAATTGTTTTTCTAAAAAATGTTTGTCCCTCCCCCATCCCCAAGTTGCGAGCTCACCGCCTGTGTAGGGAAGGGAATTGTTTTAAAAAAGGAAAAAAATCAAAAAAATCTTTTTAAAAAACAATGTTAAAATTTTAAAAATTTCCTCTCCCTCCCTCACCCCCCAAGTGGCAAGCTCACCACTTGGAGGGTGGGCGGAAGGGGAAGTTTTTTCCCTTATTTTATGCTATTCACTCTCTCTCTCTCTCTCTCTCTCTCACACACACACACACACACACACACACACACACATCTCGCACACCTCTCTTTGTCTCTCTTTCCCACCCACCCTCTCTTTCTATCTCTAATTGTTAGTTAGTTACTCACACACACACTCTCTCTCTCTCTCTCTCTCACACACACACACACACACACACACACACACACACACACACACACGTGGCCAATGCCCTTTTACAAAGTACAAAACGGCATGCTTACATGTTAGGGAGGCATGTTGGATCATGTCCAAATCATCTCAAAACATTGATGGATAGAGCAGACAACATTAATCGTCCTCATGTAGCAAATCATGTCAAAACATTGATGGATAGAGTAGCCAATAGGAATCCTCCTCATGTAGCAACAACAGAGGTTGCATGTCTTGTGGAACAACTAGTTGGAGAAACCCTAATGTATCAAGAACCTAATTGAGAATTGAGAAATTGTGCATCGTAAAAGCTTGGATCGTGTCCAAATCATCTCAAAACATTGATGGATAGAGTAATCAATAGGAATCCTCCTCGTGTAGCAATAGAGGTTGCATGTCTTGTGAAACAACTAGTTGGAGGAACCCTAATGTATCAAGAACCTAATTGAGAATTGAGAAAATTGTGCATCATAAAAGGTGACTTCTCATGTGGTTGATGTTGAGGATAATAGTTCTCATCACCTAGAGTATAATTATGAAAATAAAGATAGAAGACTAAGGGATCGACTAAGAAGAATATTTTCATAGCAAGTACTATGGGGTTGAATTCTACATCACAAATTCCTTCTATGGGTTGATGGGAAGCATGTTGTACACAATCGGCCATTAGGAGGAACAACACTTGGGAGAAAGGTGAAATGCCTTGATTGAAAGATTTATGGTTCAAGGAGGACAAAGTCATCAATAATTGTTCTTCGGGTGAAAGCCAGTTCTAAGCTTATTTTATTAGAGAAATCATCTAGGACTAGGAGGTAAGAGGCCACAATTTATGTGATTTTGCCCAAATGATTATTGGAGACAACATGTGTTCTCTTGCCATTTATCATTGTACAAGTTCCAAAGTTAAAGGATAAGCATGTAGTGGAACAATGTAAATGTGTGCGAACACTCCTTATGAGTGTGCTAGTGTGTGAACACTCCTTATGAGTGTGTTTGTGTGTGAACATCCTCTAAGGTAGATATTGTGTGAGTGTGTGTGTAAGTAATGATGTCCTAGCCTTATGTCGTGTGTCATTGTTTGTATGTGTGTGTCTTGGTCAAAAAATAAGGATATATGCCTACAAAAAGCATGTACTTGGTGAAGATTCAATTTATCTAATCAAATAATCTTTGAATCGTGCAAACTTGGTCTTGCTTTCTCTCTAGCTTCTCTCTAGCTTCTCTCTCTCTCTCTCTCTCTCTCTCTCTCTCTCACACACACACACACACACACACACACACACACACACACCATGGCTCCACCATGGATGTTCTGTACTACCACCCACCATAGCCCGGAGCCTTGATCCTTCACCTATGATCTATTAATTGGTGTTAGAGCCACTCACTTGTTCTCTTATAGGTATCTATAACAATTGTTATAGGTATCTATAACAATTGTTTCTCAATCGACTTGGCCGCCAACAACACATATGCTTCGTAATTCTTGCTAAGGCTTTTCCATCAATAGCTACTTGCTATCGTGGTGGCTAGACAATGGGTATAGTAGCTTTGACACCTTCATCACCTTAGAATGACCCACTCAGTCACATCAACAAGCTATTTGCTATCATGGATATAACATATGACACCTTCGTCACCTTAGAATGAGCCACTTAATCACATCAACAAGTAATCACATCAACAAGTAATCACAGTTGAGCATCTCTATTGCTTGTTGAGTAAGGTTTGTTTAAACCTTTTAATATCCACAAACAACTAGGCCATTCAAGCATCAAAGATAATATTTCTCTTAGCTCTTGCCAACCTAAAGCATTAACAGTAGCTTGCAGTAGAGATAGCCATGATTTCATAGCAGAAGTGAAGAAGCACATCACATCAGAGCAAACAAGGTGGCAAAACAACAGATCATTCACATGGCAACAGCATCAGAAAGCGATAAGGTTTTGAAGGTTAATATTTTTTCTCTTAAAAGGACCTATATCCAATTATAAAAACTCTTATAAGAGATTATCCCCATGGAGGTGTTTTAGGAGCTGTTCACATGGATAGGAGAGGGCATGTGTGCATGTGCCTCATATATTAATCCTTGAGAATTTTATCTCTTATGTATATTGGATAGACCCTGGCTCATATATTAATCCTTGAGAATTTTATCTCTTATGTAAATGGGATAGACCCTGGCTCTCAAGGCTAAGACCCACGTTAATAATCTTATGAGCCCACTTTGACTTTATCTTTTAATCTTTTCACCAAGTATTCAATCAAGGGGAGAAATTATGTGAAGTGATCTTAAATTTTATAAAAAGATTTAGACACTAATTTTGACTTACAAGCCAAGAGTAATACCTATCCTCATCATTAATCATAGCTACTCAAACAAAAATCGACGAATTTGAAGGAGAAGGTTTTCACACCTAGCAGACAAAGATCAAATTCACCCTTATGAGAAAAGGGATATGGAATGTGGTAAATGGAAAAGAGTAGAAGCCAACAACTTGGGAAGGAGAAGCTACTAAGATGCTTGGATACGAGAAGGCCCTTGCTATCATAGCCTTGGGGTTAAGTGACTCATACACCCATCCCATTGATGGGTACGACACATCACATGAGGCTTGGGTACATCTTGAAACTATGTTTGGTGCACAAGGAAAATGCTCCAAGTTTAGCATGCTAATAAAGTTTTTTGAACTAAAAATGAATCCAAAGGAGTCTCTTCCTTCACATATTAATTCAATCAAAAGCATGCTAACTCAATCAAGATTACCATTGATGAAGACATTGCAATTGTAATCTTACTTAAAAGTCTTTCAGATAAAGAGTATGGTAACATTGTTACCACTCTTACCAATCTATTGACATCAAAATTGGTAGATATTGAAGCTTCTCTCATAGAGGAGGAAAGAAATATCAAACAAAGGAGCTCAATCTTCAATGAAGGGGGGGGGGGGGGGGGCTTACTTCATGAAGCAGAAGTAGAAAGTCTACATCAACAATTTCTCTAAGGGCTTCACCAACAAAATCAATAATGGATGTGGATCCTGTGGTAAGAAGAATCATAGGGAAGAGAAGTGTTTTTTGAAGAAAAAGACCAAAGCCTTAATTATTGAAGATAATCAAGTAGAAGAAGATGAACTGGAGGCCTCAACAAAAGAGGCCAATCTTGTGGTTTGACTCAGATTGGGCCTTTTAGGCTTCTTTGCTACCAAGGACCTCTTGGCTTAACATTTGATAGGCAACCTCCAACCAAGATTTGTATCAATCCTATGGGTATTAGATCTTTGATGTATTCACATATGTATCAATCCTATGGGTATTAGATCTTTGATGTATTCACATATGTATCATTTGATAGGCAACCTCCAACCAAGATTTGTATCAATCCTATGGGTATTAGATCTTTGATGTATTCACATATGTATCACTTGTTAAAGCATTTGTCTATCCAGCATTGTATCAGTCCTTATGCATTTGAACATCTGTTTTGTAGGGGGTTTATTGGAGACAACATGTGTTCTCCTTCCATTTATCATTGTATAGGTTCCAAAGTCCAAGGATAAACATGTAGTTGAAAGGTGTAGATGCGTGTGAACACTCCTTGTGAGTGTGCTAGTGTGTGTTTATGTGTGAACAACCTCTAAGGTAGATATTATGTGTGTGTGAGTAATGATGTCACAGCATTATGCCATGTGTCATTGTTTGTATGCGTGTGTCTTGGTCAAAAGATAAGGCTTTATGCCGATAAAAAGAATGTACTTGGTGGAGATTCCATATATCTAATCAAATTATCTTTGAGTCGTGCAAACTCTCTCTCTCTCTCTCTCTCTCTCTCTCTCTCTCTCTCTCTCTCTCGCCATGGATGTTCTCTACTTCCACCCACCATGCTTGGAGCGGCGATCCTTCACCTCTGATCTATTAGTGATGTCATGCACTCATGGCACCCGAATATCTCACCCATTCCAATCCTTCCTTCAATTTCGTCCATCCAGGAGGAAACAAAGCTAACCCAAAAGAGGCGAACAACGTGGTTCTTGCTGGTGTTAAATTAGCAAACTACAAAGATTATGGTTGAAGGACGTTCACTTGGATCTACAGTTGGATCATACTATTGAAAGTGAAGGTATTGTGCTAGGGTTGTCATCCAATGCCAATCAAGGTATCACATGTGAAGTAGGTGAAGCTGCAAAAACCCCTATAATGAGTTCTCAGTAGGATGGGCATGGACTAAGTTGAAAGAAGTGGAGTTCGCATGAAATGGAGAACATGCATGGAATGAGCAATACCTGTTAAAAAAGCCACAAGCTATATGAGCATAAGGTGTTTGAGATAGAAGAAGATGCACCAGAGAAAATATTCTATGAGGTTCATGTACATAACCTTCGTGTACATTTTCTGATTTCCAAAAATCATTTGTGGAAAAAGTTTTATGTTACCTGCAAGCATATTTATTATATATTCCTAAAAGTCTTGGGACTCTATCAGAATGAGAACATGTTTATACATCCGCCAATGATAGCGGCACATAATGTAAGGGAAGCTCTATCATGTCCATGAACCTATCCTCGATGCAACATTAGTGGGCATTTCAATTTATGGAGAACATGCATGGAATGAGCAATACCTGTTAAAAAAGCCACAAGCTATATGAGCATAAGGTGTTTGAGATAGAAGAAGATGCACCAGAGAAAATATTCTATGAGGTTCATGTACATAACCTTCGTGTACATTTTCTGATTTCCAAAAATCATTTGTGGAAAAAGTTTTATGTTACCTGCAAGCATATTTATTATATATTCCTAAAAGTCTTGGGACTCTATCAGAATGAGAACATGTTTATACATCCGCCAATGATAGCGGCACATAATGTAAGGGAAGCTCTATCATGTCCATGAACCTATCCTCGATGCAACATTAGTGGGCATTTCAATTTTTTCATATGTTCATTGTTTAAAGCATTTCAACTTGGCGATTTTAACCCCCTATCTAACCATCTTCTAAAGCATTACCAAGCAAAGCGCATGCATATATCAACGTAGGTTTCTAAAATTGATTACATGTTAATTATTTTTAGGATATCCTATTCTAATGATATTGTTGATTTGGTGATATGAATGCTAATCTAGTCATGCAAATTGTTGACGAGAATTCAATTTAGTCACTGTTATTCTGAAAGAGGCACATATCTCCCTCACAAGCAAGGTTAACTTTTGGTGCCTTAGGGCCTTTACGCATCACAATGTATTTCCAAGGAAATCTTGGAAAAGTTAGCATGGGTGCCATGAGGGAGATCTCCCCATTCTAGGGATTTTTCTCGAGAAAGGGGACAAGGGAGAGTAGTGTAAATCCCCTTAAAGCATAGCCTTGGCATGTATCAGGAGCCGTGTGTTATGATGCATGTGCTCTTGAGCCATGTGTTATGTATGATGCATGTGCTCTTGAGCACCAGAGTTGTAGCCATCTTCGTGAAAAAGCTTCATATCATATTGAAAAAAATGAGGCATCGAATTGATAAAGAAAGGAGTCGTATGATGCATGTGCTCTTGAGCACCAGAGTCCTAGCCATCTTCGTGAAAAAGCTTCATATCATATTGAAAAAAATGAGGCATCTATACAAGATTAACCACAACCCCACCTCCCTCCACGTGGGCAAAGGAGGTGGGGCTAATTGAAAAGAAGCGTACATCTACATCTATGTGTAGAATGTGCTTGAGAGAGAGTGAGATGGGGCAAACCTGGAGAGAGAGTATATGCATGCATGTACGTACATCTACATCTATGTGTAGAATGTGCTTGAGAGAGAGTGAGATGGGGCAAACCTGGAGAGAGAGTATATGCATGTGCGTACATCTACATCTATGTGTAGAATGTGCTTGAGAGAGAGTGAGATGGGGCAGACCTGGAGAGAGAGAGAGAGAGAGAGAGAGAGAGAGAGAGAGAGAGAGATGTAATGAGGGAGGGTGAAAAGAGAGAGAAAGAGAGTGAGAGATAGAGAATAAAAAGTAGCTTTTAATAAAATATAAATTAAATAGAAAACATATATGTATATGTGTGTATACATGTGTGTGTGTGTGTGTTTATTTACATTTATATATACATACATACATATGTATGTATGTATGTATGTATATATATATATATATATATATATATATATATATATATATATATATATATATATATATGTTTGTGTGTGTGTGTGTGTGTGTGTTTAGATGCGTGTATGATATATCTATCTATATATTTAAAAGTGACCACAACTTATCACCCATCTCCGCACATTAAAATTTAATCAAAATTAATTAAATTATGTCGATGTTTGTATTTATATTTTTAAATACATGTATATATGTATAAGTATATGTGTCTATGTATAGGTTTATGTATCTAAAATATAATATTGTATATACTATATATTTACATGTGTATGTGTGCGTGAGAGAGCGCTTCTATGTGTGGGAGAGTGTAAGAAGAGAGAGGGAGTGTGTGCATGTGTGTGTGTGTGTATGTGTGTGAGAGAAAGAGAGAGAGAGAGGGTGTGTATATGTGTGTGCATGTGTGTGTGTGAGAGAGAGAGAGAGATTTGAGAGTGTGTACGGAGAGAGGGAGAGGGTCATGTGCATGTGCATGTGCATGTGCATGTGTGTGTGTGAGAGAGAGAGAGATGGTTGAAGAGAGGGAATAGTTCATTTCTGGAACCTTGGTCTGCTGCAGCAATGCGCCGGTGCAATACTAGTCGAATTGATAAGAAAGGAGTCCTAGCCATGTTCAATGAAAAAGCTTCATATTGCTGCCAAAAAAGCAAGAAGAAAGGCGGGAGAAGTAGCTATGCACACACATGGTCTTTAGACTCGTAGAGCGTTTCAGGTCTAAGCTCCAGCTTTCATGGCGGTCCTCTTCGCCTTCCCTCCATTCTGACTCATCTTCTTCAGTAAACGCTCTTTCTTGTGGTTCTCCTTCTGTGCAGCCTACTGCTAAAGCTCTGGCTATGGCGACCGCCCTCACGCAGAACGCTATTTTGGCCCTCAACAGCGGCGAGGTTGACCTGCACCCTCTCGTCCAGGTCCTGGATGTTCGACAGATCGGCTCCGGACAGAGTGTTCAGGAACGCTACCGCCTCGTCCTCTCCGATGGCATCTATGTGCAGCAGGCCATGCTCGCCACTCAGCTCAACGAGTTTGTCAAGTCGGGCCAGGTCCAAAAAGGCTCCATCGTCAAGCTCGTCGAGTACATATGCAACACGGTGCAGAACCGAAAGTCAGTTCTTCTTCCTTTTTTACCTTTCTTTGCTTATCCTAGGGTTTCAGAATTTCCTGTAGCTTTATATGTTCTGCTTTTCTTGCTAGGTTTTCAGCACTTCCACTAGCCTTTATTTGGCGTTTATGTTTTCTGCATCCTTTGCATCCTGTGGATTTTCCCCATACTGTACCATGTGCCTAAACTAGGTTTTGTTGGTTAAATAAAGCTTCCAGAAGCATAGGTACTAGACGATTAATCGGAGATTTCTTGCCTGGCAGAAATATTGTTTTTTTTTCCAATGTGATATTTTCTTGTTCAGCGTTTTGCAAAGTCAGCATTTTCTTGTCATAGAGATTGCACTTACGCTGAAATCTTCAACTGCTTGAATGTTGCACTGGGAGTCCTCCCGAATGGAGCCACACTGGCCAGTAGTGGGAGTTACTGCTTTATGGATTGTTTTGCAGACGTGTGTTACAGTGATGTATGTTCCATACAGTTACAGCAAAATCTTATGAAGCAAAGGTGACTTTTGTCTGCAGAATCATCATCGTGCTCAACATGGAGGTTGCTGTTTCTGTTGCTGAAATAATTGGGGATCCAAAGCAAGTAATAATGAATGATGAGTCATTAGCTGCTGCCACTGCAGGCAATCTTCAACAGCAACAACAGCGACCTGCTGTGCAAGCAACTACGTTTGCTCCGCAGGCTCAACACCCTCAGGTACATGGTGGTATGGCCAATGGTTCAAGGCCTGCCCAACCTGTAGGCTATCAAGGGCAGGGATTTGGCTCTGGAGGAAATGCACAGGCTACTGGGGGAGGTGGAATGTACTCAAGTGGCCCAACAAGCACATATGGCAGACCTGTGGCGGCTCCTCCTTCTAATCAGCCTGCACCTCTTTATTCTAACCGAGGCCCCATTGTGAAGAACGAGGCACCTGCAAGGATAGTGCCGATTGCAGCTTTGAACCCATATCAAGGCAGATGGACCATCAAAGCAAGAGTAACAGGAAAAGGTGACCTCCGCAGGTATCATAATGCCAAAGGGGAGGGCAAGGTCTTTCACTTTGATCTCCTGGATGCAGAGGGAGGTGAGATTCGTGCTACATGTTTCAACAATGTTGCTGACCAGTTTCATGACCGAATAGAGATAGGGAAGGTGTACACCATATCAAAGGGATTACTTAAGCCTGCACAGAAGACCTTCAATCATCTCAGAAATGAATGGGAGATATTTTTGGAGAATTCATCAACTGTAGAACCATGCCTTGAAGAAGATGACTCGATACCACATCAGCAGTTTGATTTCAGGCCTATAAGTGAGATTGAAAACATGGAGGCAAATGCTATGGTAGATATAATTGGAGTGGTGGTGACAATCAATCCCTCCACTACAATCATGCGAAAGAACGGAACGGAGACTCAGAGAAGAAGCCTTCAGCTGCGGGATACCTCTGGTCGGAGTGTGGAAGTCACTATGTGGGGATCTTTTGGCAACAGTGAAGGCCAGCAACTGCAGGATTTATGTGATTCTGGCCAGTTTCCTGTTCTAGCACTTAAGGCAGGTCGTGTATCTGACTTTGGTGGGAAAAGTGTTGGGACAATTTCATCTAGCCAACTCCTCATAAATCCTAATCTTCCTCAGTCTTTTGAAGTAAAGGAGTGGTTTGAGCGAGTAGGTAAAAACATAGCATTTCAGTCTATATCTAGAGAAGGTGCCAGTGGCACTCGTATTGACATGCGGAAGACTGTCTCCCAAATCAAGGATGAAGGACTTGGTCGATCTGAGAAGCCTGATTGGATTGCTTTGAAGGCCACAATCTCATTTATTAAGACTGACATGTTTTGCTACACGGCTTGCCCTCTTCCAGTTGGCGACCGCCAGTGCAGCAAGAAAGTCATCAACAATGGCGATGGCACTTGGAGGTGTGATCGCTGTGATAAATCTGTAGCAGAATGCGACTATAGGTATCTCCTATCTGTTCAGGTTCAAGATCACACTGGTGTCACTTGGATCACAGCTTTTCAAGAGGCTGGGGAGGAGATCATGGGGGTCTCAGCGAAGGAACTTTACATGTGGAAGCAGGATGAGAGTCCTAAGTATGGGGAGCTAATTCAAAAATTACTTTTCTCCCAGCACTTGTTCAAATTAAAAGTTAAAGAGGAGAGTTATAATGATGAACAGCGTGTAAAAAGTACCATTGTTAAGTCAGAAAGACTTGATTTTGCAGCAGAAAGTAAAGTTCTTATTGACACCATTGGGAAATTATCAAGAGGAGAGGAAGTTAGTGGGCTAAATGCTAGTATGACAAGACCTTTGGATCCAACATACAATGGTTATGGTGGTTCTACTCCTGCAGGGACTGTACCGATGGGACGACCTGGAGGTGGAAGCTATGGAGGAAACAGATATTCGGGTTCTGTACAGCCTACTTTTGGAGGTGGATATGCCAATGGAAGTTCAAATAGTTATGGGGGCAGTGTTTCATGTTTCAAATGTGGAGGTAGTCATTTTGCAAGAGAGTGTCCAAATGAAAGGGGTATGGGCCAAGTTAGTAGTAATGCTGGTGGTAATTTTGGTGGAGGTTTAAATGCCGGTGGTAATTTTGGTGGAGGTTTTAATGCTGGCGGTTTGATGGGCAGTTCAAATGCTTGCTACAAATGCGGACAAGGTGGGCACTGGGCAAGAGACTGTCCTGGCCAAGGTGCTAGTGCTGGCTTTGGTAGGGAACCAAGCTATGGTGGGAATCCAGTGTATGGTCGAGGATATTGAACAACATTTTCTTTCAAGGCATACTAAATAATGGTAACTTAGAGTCTGCCCCTTTCTCACTACTTTTTTGAAGGCCATTCCCTCGATGAGTAACTTGTTCTCTTCCCTTTCCTTTACTGGTATTTTTAATCCGGAACGATGGATCAAATTAAGCCAGTATGGTGCTGAAATGGTTGTGATGACTTTAGCTGCATTCTTGCAGAGGTTGTAACATAAATTGTCTAAAAGTGATTTTCCTGGATAGAGGTTTATTTACTTGCTTGCCAGTAAGGTTAGACTTGTTTTTATATACGGAATCTTATTTTTCACTAAGAAACATACAGTGAATGCAAAATATTTTCTCTTGGTATAAGTCTATGTTCTTGTGAAAGAGGTGACTGGTTTTCTAGTAGCTTTACCAAGGTCTTTAAATATGTATCGAATACTTTGCCCATGTCTTAAAAAGTATATTTTAACTGTTTTTTCCTTCCCAAAAGAAATTCTTATGCAAGCCAGTATGCTGCCACAATGATTGTGAATATCTCTAAGGGGTGACTAGTTTCCTAATACCTTTACCCAGGTATTTAAATATATGCCAAGGAATTCTTGTGGAATGTCATGGAAGACATAAAATTTCTGAGTGGGTGGAAGCTGCAGAGGTCTTAGTGCTGGCTCTCGTCATAGGGGAATGTGTGGGTGGGTATCAGCTAGGTGCTCCATAAGCACATGAAGCAGAAGACAGAAGTGGCCAAAGTGAGGGGAGGACGTTGTTGGAGTGGAGACAAAGGAAGCAATGGAGATAAAGGGAGAAGTACGTCACACTGACGAGAATGAGTGAAGTACAAGTGGAGTGATAGGATAAGGTCACACACACTCATAAAGTGTACACACGCTCGGGGGGAAAAACTAATCGAGGGAAAAAGTGTCCTTGTCTATTATTAGCTTAAGTCCACATGTCACTACCGTATAAATGGCTACAAATCCTTCTTGCAGTTGAACATGTACATGGATCATGTGGTTGATCAATTTTCAAATGTCAATAGGCCCAAACTTTGCAAAAAGCTCCAAACTTCTCTCGTGAGAGTCTTTGTGTCGTGTGTAGAGACATAAGATAGGCTAATCTCTCTTGTAATGAGCCTCTCCTTGGCATAATGATAATACACCTAAATGTGCTTTGTGCGAGCATAAAACATTGGGCAATTTGGCTGTTAATGAAGGTGGGGATGGGGGATTGTTGTCCACCAACACCAAGATCTGACAAAAGGTGTCTAAGCCATACACTCTCGATAGTTACTATAAAAGTTGTGTACTCCACTTCACAACTTGAAGTGGCCATCATTGGTTGCTTCTAACTGTGCCATGATATACATGAATCACCAAGATGAAAGCTAAAGCCATTAGTGGAAACTCGTGTGTCATAACATCCAGTCCAATCAAAGTCACTGAAAGCATGCAGTTGAATATCATCCCCTTTAGCATAGAATAGTCCAAGGAACGAAGTGCCGTGCAAGTATTGGAATACTCGCTTGGTCGCCTGTCAATGCTTACTTCTGTGACTATATATATATATATATATACCTAGATGAATCCATAAACATGCTCAAATTCACCTTTTAGGAAAGTGCATGTTATATAATCATGGTAGTCAACCCATTATGCATAGTATGGGCTAGATACTACGACATCTCCACTAACGTCATCAGTGCCCAATAGTGGGTGTAGAACTCTGTATCAAGATATGCTCTCACACACGCACTCCACACACACTCACACACACATAAGAGCATATATTCACACAAAGGCCTTCGTATTGAGTTTCTGTCAAACCTCCGGAGATGCAAGGCAGACTCAGTCATAATGAAGCCTAGCACTAAGGGAAGTAGCAAATAGAAAGAATTAGTATAGCAAATAAGTAGTTGATAGGACAAATGTACCGCTAAAGATAGAAAGAATAAGCACAATATCAACTGGCCGCAACCGGACGAAAAAATCACAATGTAAAATCTGCATGTCTTTTAATACGGCTGAATTATATACCAAGATGAATCCATGAACATGCCCAAATTCACCTTTTAGGAACGTGCATGTTATATACTCATGGTAGTCAACCCACAAGACTATATCACTATAAACTCCATTATGCATAGTATGGACTAGATACTATAACATCTCCACTTACGTCATCAGTGCCCAATAGTGTGTGTAGAACTCTGTATCAAGATATGCTCTGACACACGCACTCCACACACACTCACACACACACATAAGAGTATATATTCACACAAAGGCCTTCGTACTGAGTTTCTGTCAAACCTCCGGAGATGCAAAAAGCAGACTCAGTCCCATAATGAAGCCTAGCACTAAGGGAAGTAGCAAATAGAAAGAATTAGTACAGCAAATTAGTTGATAGGGTAAATGCACCTCTAAAGATAGAAAGAATAAGCACAATATCAACTGGTCACAACTCGGACGAAAAATTCACAATGTGAAATCTGCATGTCTGCTAATACGGCTGAATTATATACCTAGATGAATCTAGGAACATGCCTAAATTCACCTTTTAGGAACGCGCATGTTATATACTTATGGTAGTCAACCCACAAGACTATATAACTATGAACTCCATTATACATAGTATGGACTAGATACTACGACGTCTCCACTAACGTCATCAGTGCCCAATAGTGGGTGTAGAACTCTGTATCAAGATAAACTCTCACACATGCACTCTACACACACTCATGCTCAAATTCACCTTTTAGGAACGTGCATGTTATATACTTATGGTAGTCAACTCACAAGACTATATAACTATCAACTCCATTATGCATAGTATGGACTAGATACCATGACATCTCCACTAACGTCATCAGTGCCCAATAGTGGGTGAACTCTGTATCAAGATATACTCTCACACATGCACTCTACACACACTCATGCTCAATTGGAAGATCCCATATTGAATGTTTGGCCTCGCATTGCATAGGCACCCAAGAGCTTGCTAATAAAGTGATGCATCAAATGGTTCACTTGCATCCTGGAGACTGAGCTTAGCACTTGTCTCTACTGGTGTAGCAATAGGCTTATAATCTCATTTTAGGGCTTGTGCACAGCATGTCATCAACATATAAAACGATGACTAAAAAACAATTTTTACTTCTCTTTACGTACTCTCAGTTGGACTGCTCTGGGAACCTACTTAAGGCCATATGAAGCTTTTCTTAACTTGCATACTCATGTCCCTTCTGAACAAAACCACGAGGCTGAGATACATAGACCTCCTCATGAAAATCACTATTTAAGACGGCAGTCTTGTATCCAATTGATGTACATTCCATCCATGATGTGCTGTCAAATCAATAATACAGAGGATTATAGTCATACGAGACGTGGAAGTAAAGGTATTGTCATAATATATGCTCTTTGCAAGAAGCCTTGCCTTGTACCATCAGCTTTACGCTAAAGCTTATAAATGCACTTCGTACCAATGGCCTTTTTATCCATAAGGTAAAACCAAGTGTCATTTTTTAGGATTGAGTCGTACTCATCTTGTACAACTTGCATCCAATGATCATTTTTATGTGCTTCCTCAAAGGAAATAGGTTCCTCTTCATTGCATACATTGGCAATGAGAGCATGATCCACAAAAGAATAAGATGCATGATAAGAACCTGAACATGTCTTGCTAGGCAAAAGAGTGCTATCTTGCAATGTTTGCACTAGCCATTTTGGTATCCTCTTGGATACGTGTATGGCTATCCTTTCTTTATCCACTACATCATCCACAATTGCCTCATTAATAGGCTGAAATCCGAGTTGATTTTTAGTCGGTATGGATTGATTTACAATACCTTGTGGAGAATTTGCTCCACATATATTTGTCTGGTATTGTACAAAGATAGGAGTGTATCAAAGAACATCATGTGAGCATGTTTTTTATATATAAAAGCATGGGCTAAACTGAGTTCTCAATAAAGACATCTCTACTTACTAAAATCCGCCTTGTGGCCGGATGGTAGAGTCTATACCCTTTGCCTTTTGAGTTGTATCCCTTAAAAATGCATTTTACTACCTTATCGTCTAGCTTATTGCGTTGTTGCTTAGGCACAAGAGCATAAGCAAGACAACCAAAAACATGCAAATGAGCCACAGAGGCTGCACATAGGGCTTCGTGTCATTTCAAGCTTCATAATAAGGGGTAATTGTATGCAAGGCCTTAGTAACACATAAGAGGAATATATAACTACCTCTAACCAAAAAATATGAGACAAATCTTGGTCTTTAACCATGCAACGTGCCATCTTGATGAGAGACATGCTCTTCCTCTCAGCCACACCATTTTGTTGAGGTCATATATGCATGAAACTCCTTTGACATATACCCCTCCACGAAGGGTGCCAACTTTATATATAGACACATTTTCAGCCATAGAAACAAAGTGTCTACAACATGTAAAAACCTCCAGCTTTGCCTTCAAAGGATACACCTAGGTGTGCTTGGAGTAGTCATTAATAAAAGTAGAGATATTCCTTGATTGATCGTGTTCTTACAGGACCATATACATCACTATGTATAAGGACTATGTATAAGCTATAATTTATGGACAGCCCTTAATGATCCATCTTTCGAGAATGATGCCCATTTCATCTTTCCCCAAAATACACCACTCACTTATATGTTTGACAACTTATTCACTCATTGTTTTAGGGATTGCTAGCACAATGTATAAGAAGGACTTAATATCTCATAAACTTTAAAACTTATCCACTTACAATAAAATTTAAAATCAAACAAGGACATAAAACCTCACAAATTTAAAATATTGATTGATTGCAAAAAATATACATCTCAACATATTGTATCAAATTTTGATTGTAGCAAAAATATACATCTCGATCTTTTTAAAAATCTGTATCTTAATAAAAGTTGGCATCATCTCAATGGACGGTCGAAGTGCTACTTGAGGCTGAGTATTAATCTTTTTTAACATCTCAAAAAATGCAAGTAGGTTTTTTCCAGCTACCTTCTCCTTTACAAACATATAATGCGTTACAAAAAAAGTATACTCTAGTTTATCCCAAATGGGATGCAATTCCGGATTGCCTTTTAGCGTAATGCTTAAAACTCTCCTCAAAAAAGGTTATTATTTGGATAATTAACCAACCCAGTGCATATATATCTGACTCTTTACAAAAAGCATCCTGATTCTCAGATTGATTAGTTTCAGGGCTTGCCAAGGGTGCAATAATCGATTCTTGTCTTTGGCTTCATTCTTTATGGGCTCCCACGCTAC